>NW_020655674.1:0-14760 GCF_003589595.1 Hyposmocoma kahamanoa | reverse complement strand
GTTTTTGTATTAGACCCGTCGTCCATTTATTTGTAAGTCAATGACTACAGGTAACATTTTTGGTGTGGCTATCAGTTTTGCACTCCAAAACAGCACAATAAGGCACTTTTCTGCGATTTCAGAGAATTTGCACGAAAGAATGGCACAACCATACCATACAAAGCGCAAATGGCGGGTTAAGCTTAAGTAGGTAACGAGACCTACTCTACTGTATTTATTGTTCTGTGATATTTAACCAGCTGTGTTGTCCAGGTGATCCGATGCTGTGCTCTTCGCCGACCTCGCAGCTGTGCCTCAGCGACGTGGTGGCGGACGCGGCCGACCGGATGCACATGCTGCACGACGAGAACGCCTTCGCCAACGCCCATAACGCTGGTAAGCGCCTGCGCAGCCAGGGCCTAATTTACAGTTCAAATTTATTTATTATTATCAATTGTATTGTATGTATGTATGTCTTACACAGCATAGAGGCTAGAAACAATTTAGTAATGTTCATTTGTAACCGTCGAAATCGACGATAACTCACTGTGGGGATAAGGAAGTCTCGTGTTCGATTCCGGTTGGACCAATTTCAGAAATCAACTTGTCCAAATTGATTAGGGTCTAGATCATAGTTTCCCAAAGTGGTCCCTACTGCCCAGAACTCAATCAGAAGCAATTGGTGGCCGTTACGTGCTACCGCATTAAAAAATAATATGTATATAAACTACACTACATATAATTATTAGCTAAAGCTAGCAGTTGTAAGGGTATGTATCTAACGGGGTGACGAAATACTGTCATGGATTTCTCATAGATGGCGCGACGGATGAAAAACCATATACAAGGATACGACAACAAACACGTAGAAAAAAAATCGTGAAATCCGCTGGTTCATTCCGTGGTAAGCCACGGAATGAACACGGAAAAACGTTTAGCACGGTTTGCCGGTTTGGTGAAGACGTTTCGAATCCGGCCGGATCGAATTAAGTTTTTTCTACGTGTTCGATCTTTATATTAATAATTGTAACAAACTAGTGGAGTAATTCCACAAAAAAAATATTGAATATCAATTCAATGAAAATGTATACTACACTACATATATATAATAATTTTTATTCCTTGTGATTTTGTGGTACAAAAAATACGTTTTCAATCATTTTTTTTATAACATCAATGACGGGCCGAACAAGTCGTGTGCCTAATGGTAAGCTGTACTCCTATCCATAACAGTGGCAGTGCCACTCAGAGCTTTAAATTGCAAAGATCTGAGAGGCACTGCCACTGCGCCCGTCACCCTGAGACGTAAGTTGACAAGTCCCATGTGCTTGTAATTTCACCAGCACCCTTACCCTTTAAAACCGGAACAAAGCAATTCAGTCATCACTGCTTGGCGGCAGAAATAGGTATGGTGGCATACTTCACTGGACGAACTCTTTCTCAAGGACCTCTTTTTTGTCTTGCTTAAGTGGGCGGTGAGCTAAAATGTTTGGGAACCTATGGTCTAGATGTTCCAAGTAGCACCCAGGAGTGAATTCTGAATTCGGCTGCTGTGGTGTTTGGTGTGGTATTTTAAGACATCTCTTTTTGCAGGATCGTCATCACTGATGTCGGACCCATCAATGGGTCTCGGCGGAATGTCCGGATTGGCGGACGCATGTCTCCCCTCCTTACTACTAGGTGGTCCCCACCATCACGCCCCCCACTCGCCCCACTCACACCCGCGGCAGCATTGCTTCGATATGGACCTTGGTGCTTAGAAAGAAAATTCAGAGGATAGAAAGTGAGATAAGCATAAAACAAAGTCGGGTTACACAAATGCCTTTTTTAACTAAAAGGAATAATTTATTTTTAGTACAATATAAGCGCGATACGCGCGATATTGCTCCTTGTAGGAGTGTACGGAATCGGGACATAGGATTTAGAATTGATATATTGTGAAATTCCTAACCTTGTGACGATTGCAAGGAACTTAAAACACGTACATAATTAAACTTACACCATATTGCGAAATTGCAAAGAATCAATTTACTTCCAATGAGAACTACAGTCGAATTTTCAATTAGAGACTGTAAACTGACATTTACTGGGTTGCTAGTTTTTTATTCAATAAAAATAGTGTTGTCATTAACATAAATTATATCTTTTTAATAACACAATGGACCAATTACACAAGAGGAATGCTAATCTCCACTACAGACCGCAACTCTAAAAAAAGGTCAAAATCCCGTCTATGTCTAGATGGCGCTGATCAATGGTCTGGAAGTAGTTTATATCGTATGAATGGCCGTGGATATCAATTAATTCATCTTTATTATGAAATACAAGTAGACAGATTTTGCCCTGTAGTTATTCAAATATTTAACATAAGCGAATGACAAATCGACCCCCTCCTACATAAAGTATCGTATGCCGAAATTGCCAAGTTTACAGGGGCGCGTTTTAAAGTTCTGAATTCATCATAGATCATCTAACCGATATCTAGGATTTTGTAATACTCTATATGAGTAACGGCAAGCTTTGCCGAATAAAACTGAGAAATGCTAAAGTCACGCGTTATGCTTATTTCAGTGAATTCAAAACTTTAAAACGCTCCCCTGTAAACTTGGCGATTTCGACATCCGATACTTCACGAAGGAGGAGTCGAAATATGCGAATCAATAGAAGGCATTGTGTATTATAAACTAATTTATAAATTTCCGCTGACTAATATGGGTAAATGGCGCTAATCTTAACCTCCTAGGGCTCCCATGTACATAGTTATGCAAACTAGAACCAACCCACAAAATGTCACTTTCGAGATCATTGACCTACCAACAAATGGACATCGGGTCTAATACAAAAACCACGAAAAAAATGTCCGAGGTTAACCTATACAAACGTAGTGACATGTAACGAAATATAAAATACTAAAACATTTAATTTAAATTGTAACATCATTGCAGTACTGCCTAAATTTGCTTACAACAATTTAAGGGCCCAAAAACAGCATATTCAGCTTCTACTGGAAACTTAACAAAATGCACCATATTTAGCTTCGACTGAAAATTATGAAAATTCGAGCTAATGTTATTTCGGGCAAATGTATTTTCTGACGTCTGATAGGTAATCCCATGCCGTAAAACGAGTACAACAATATTTTTTTAATTATTGCTAACGTTTATAAAAAATCATTTTAAAAATAGGATTAAAATCAAAGCAACTCTACAGCTTCTTTGTTCTAAATATTTCAATCGCTTGTAGTTTGAACAATTGAAAATGACCAAGAAGTTTATATAAGCTTCTTGAAACTGACATAATGGGTCTCTTTCCATCTTTTGCACATGCAAAGAGTAGAAAAAGGACAGTTAGCTATTTCATTATTTCGTGTGCTTTTGGAATTTACATTTACGATTCAGTTATATATAAATTAAATACTATAAAACTGTGCAAAATAACACCTTTAAATGATCAACTACGATAACACAATATATTTGTTTAGTGAAAATATGATACAAAGTCCTGTTTTCACACTTTACTGCAGTAATTTTTACAAGTTATTATTTGTACTGCACATATTGGTACTGCATGATTGACAACCGCGCTGTCACTCGAACAAACGAAGACTATTGCGCGATTGACGCTCTGTATGCGATTTTAACGCCCTACAGGTGCGGATACTTTTTAGCGCGAACCCGACGTCCATTTATTGGTAGGTCAATGTTCGAGATAATTAGATTTTTGTAAAAACAGTGTGAAGAAATAAATAGATAACTTATTTGAGACAAACAACGTGAGTTATGTGTAGCATTGAGAATGATATAGGGAAACTATTATATTGTATAGCAATAAATAGAAAACATTATATACCTTTTTATTTAGTTAACGAGTACCATGTTCTAGTTTTCGTAATGAAAACACTAAAGATCTACATACTTCAGTACATGTGACATGGACATGACATCCATATAGCATATTTAAAAAAATACATTATATGAAGTTAAAGGCATGGTTCTTTTTGGCTATTAAAAAGTTACTTATTTAGGGTTGGTACCCTGGAGGACTTTTATTTTCTCCGTTTTGGTTTGGTATATTGCCAGGACCTTTTGTGAGCGGGTAAAGGACACGTCTGGTGTTCTACCTAAATACATAACTCAATTTCACTCTAGGTGTGGGTTGACATTTGTTTGCATAACTGTGTCCATATTTCCAGTTCTTAGGTTTTCGCGATTGTTACATATAGGAAATGAAACTATTTTTCTGGATTTAAGTCAACCGTGGCCATGGGACCTGTAAAGGGCCCAAAACGTCGGTTTGTTTGAAAAAACAAATATACGCGATTTAAATCCGGAAAAATAGTTTCATTTCCTATATGTCCATATTATTCCTATGATGACGTAAACGAACAGTATACATAATTATGAAAATATCTCATTCAAATTAGGGCTATACATGACGATAGAGTATCTAAAAAAATACGTTTTTCATACAAGGCCATACTTGCTGGGCTTTGAAGCATGTAATTATATTTAGTACATTTTAATGTACATTGCGCATTTTGCGCTTTTACCATTATAGTTTGCTGGGTCTTAAGAGGCCAAACAAAATAAAAGAATAGCCGGCAGGATCTATAAAAATCTGTGAAAGCAACGCCATCTAGTTGTTTTGTTTGTTATCACTAGAAATTAGAGTAGATTTGACTAATTGCAGTTTGTCAATGTGAAACTTTATTACAAAAATAGCTATTTTGTACTTTGGTCTGCACGTATTAATTAAGTGAATTCCGTTACTTGGTACTTATAGTACGTTGAGACTAAGTGCAAATGAAAAATTGAGAACTTAACCAAGCACATCGCTATAGGATGAATATGGCAACATTATGTTTCAAAGTGGCATTGGTAACTGTCAGTTTGCTAGCTCTTATTAAAAATTTCGGTTATAGAACACTGATGCTTATGGTCAATAACTTATTTTCATGACTTCAGGTCTGTTATGCAGCAGTTAAATTTAAAAAATGTACATTGGCTGCTGCATGTCATATTATGTCAATTTTATCTGGTTTTTTTTTTGTCTTAATAATTCCCTTAGGAAATACATGAGTAATTTTCAGCTTAGTTTTCTCTACCTAATTTTAGTGGCAATTATTATTATTTAATTATTCGAGTATATGATTATCATCTTGAAATATTAAATAATATTTCAAGTTCCTACACTCGAATATCAAATAAAACTTCGTAATAATATTCTTGGGATATAGCGGGATAACTTGGACGCATTTATAACAGACTGGCCTAACATTGCGTTAAACAGGGAACTGTGGAAGTCGACCTAAGAGACCATTGCTCAGCCAGACACAGCAGGCTCATAAAAACAAAAAAATCTAGAATATTTGAATAATAAAAATTGCCACAGAAATTCTAAACTAACTACACTCTTACTCTTGAATCAGCGGTCTCAATTTGATTCGCACATCTCAGAGAAGAGAATAAAAATATTCACAGATAAGAAAATATTTTTTGAGTTTTTTATACATTTTTTTGCGAAATACAAACTAGATCTCTGTTATTTACTTGTGAGTGAAAAAAGACGTTTAACTATTGAATGATTCGAGTGTGTGACAGGACAAATGTATGTCTTGTATGATAATAATTTCTCTTAAATATGTTATTTCGAAGAACTTTAGAACCCGTATTTCTAGTTTAATTCATTTATTGGTCATAACAAAATCACATATCTAAAAATATTATATACATCAATAAAATTAAAAAGAAACTCCCAGTCAATTTTTAATTGAATAAAACCAAAGAGATCATATTACATTGTTGAAATGAAAGTTTTAAAAATGGCTCGAGATTGGCGAAGTTAATTTAATAGACTGCTTCAATTACATTAGGTAATCACCTTCTGTTATTTTTATATGAATAATAAATAATTCAAATAGAAAATACTTAGAAAATTGTAGAAACATTTCATTTCAAAAATAAAGTTCACGCAGAGCTCTCTCGTGACATTACAACGACGCGCAAAAAAAGGAAAATTATTCTAAAGTTGACTTCGCCATCTTGGCTAAATTTAACTGAATAATAGTAAAATTCCTTACCTTAATTAGTTTTAGATTGTAGTTACGTGATAGTTACCGGCTCATAAAGTTACTTTTTATTAAATAATTAATGTAATATAATAATAATAATAATAAACAACGTAAATAGTGTTCTTAAAAATATTGTCTTCCTGTAATCGAATTGTTTTATTATTTACTTGCCCGTTTACAAAGTACATGAGTATAGATATATACGTATATTTGTAGAGAAAAATATATATTGTTTTGTAAATAATTTGTCATAGCAGCTATTTTCATAATTTGAATAAAGTTACATAAAAACATAATAAAGGATAAAATAATAATATATTTGTTATTATAGAAACTAAGTAAAAATTATAATTCCGAGACGAATCGTTCTCTCCCAATTAAACGTCCTATTTATGACATTATAAATTGTTTTTCAAAGCAACATCACTTCGGTTTAACTTGTGACAAACTCGTTCGATGAATGAGATCAAGGTTATAGATCAGCTGATGTCCAAGTCAATCGGAGAAGATCCTTTATTATGCGCACAGCCCAGGAATGGCATACCGTTCCTGCGACTGTGTTTCCGAAGTGTTAAGGTGTGGTTGAATAGGCATCTTCTGAGCGAGCTCGTCCCATCGTAGACCCTATCTTTGCTCCAGGGCCAGATTGGTCAAAAGCAAATCCATTTACGTGAAAAAATGGTAAAATAAATATTCAATTTATGACTGATTCCTGCACTCACCGAGAAAGCTAAAAACCATTCCGATTGTATTGGCCTTTAAATTGAAAAAAAAAAAGGCTTGGACGTCTGTCCTTCCATTTGGGAGCTATGATGCCACAGACAAAGGCTTTAAAATTATAACTCCTCTGTACGGTCTACGTAGAAAGTAATTTTCGTTCAATGTTATGTTAGTTGACGTTATTATTCTTCTCCTCATCGTATCGATAACATACATTATACTATTGTGGCCCAGAACTCAGCCACGCCGACCGCGTCACTAGTAGCCGCCTTTAAATCTCAAGTTGCAGATGTTAGGGCACGCAGGGCACGATATGAGGTGGGTCACCGTTTGAGTCGCACCGCACAAACAATCCAGGTGTTCTTACTCCGACCAGCCCGAGTCCGAAGCCTATTTAAAGACGCCCAGATCGGCCATGGCAATTCGTGTCCAGTCGCGATTGGCCACATAAACATTTACCATAACTTTCAATAAATCCTTACATTTTTCTACGTTCGCGATTGCGTGTCAAACTCACCCCAACTAACTACAATTTTCAACTACCTTAACTAGCTACAACCGAGACGTCTAATGCCAACATCCCCTCTTTTTTGCGTCGGGGCTTTAAAAGGTACGATACGACGATTAATAGTGAACGTTCTTTTCTGAAAGTTGAGCAAGACACGTACTGCTTACTCGGTTATGACAATACTAAAATAGGATTGTTAGCGATGGTAATAAGTTATTATATTTCTATCCTAATTCAAAAGCAGTTTTAAGTATTATTATATCTAAATGACTCTAAGCAAAACAAGATTTTGCACCCTTTAGCATGCAACACACTGAGAGCGACTGTGGGTCGGGCGCGGGTTGAATCGGGATTGCGGCGCGTCTAATTTCTAATATTTATATGAACGACAACACACCGATCGCGGGTCCATATAAATAAGACCAACACGGATTAATACCAACCGCGGACCCGGTCTGACCTGCAGTCGCTCTTTGTGTGTTTAGTGTAATAGGGCCACATCTGCAAAATGACAACTTTTCAGTAAAGATGTTTAAAGATTTTACGAACGAAGTTTGTCGATAACTTTTTTATGCTTATATAAGGAGTTATCAAATATTACTCATATCGTCGCCTTAGAGTGGAAACCTCGCATACGCGTTTTCACATAGTTTGTTTATACTGATTTTTTTTTAAAGAGAAACTTATAAACTTCTTGCTCAAATGTATTATTAAAGTAGTATAGTATCGAAAGATGTATAATTTAACTAATTAAAATGCTAACTACTAACATTATTGCATTTACTACATTTTACACCACATTTTTATCTTCGTTTCGTCGTACGAGGTATTCACTCTAAGACGACATTGTAGGGTTGCCACATTAGAACACCATTTTGATATTTATTTTTTATAATTTCATATGTTGCTCGACGCTGTAACTTGCCATGATGATTTGTCTTTGTGACTTAAAAATCAACAACAGATTTCACAAAAGCAGCTTCAACAACATGGTCGCTATGACCTGTCAAAATCTCGGGTAGATGGAAAACCCTATACATAATTTGTTTCATATAATTCGTATTACTTTTATGACCTTCATAAGTTAAACGCAAGCTTTTGACGTACGGTCACATGCGACTTTATTATTTCTACGAGACGTATTAAACAAATGTCAGGTACTGTAGTTAGAAAGGACAGGGGCGATGTCTTGGTACAAATAAAAAAAGAAAATTTGAAATATTTGGTGCTTAGAAAATGTGAAACAATTAGAGCGATTACACACGGCAACTTTTAGCAGCGATGCAAACGCGATACAAATGCGATGTAAACGCGATACAAACACGATGCAAACGCGAAACAAAAGCGATGCACGTTTTAAATTAACCAATTTATTTATTTAATCTATTTATTAATTTCACTTTTAAATTTCCTAACAAAACAACGTGCATAAACCTGTACAGGATTTTAGTACGTAATGATACAACATAAGCGACTGTATCGATGCAAAAGCGAGTTTGTATAGATGCAATCGCCTATAAATTGCAAGTGTAGCGATGCATTCGCGCGATTCACGAACGCGCTTTTGCATCGCTGCTAAAACTCACCTTGTATAACCGCTCTTAATTTTCTTTTATAGTCCCTTTGTTGAGGTACTTAACTATATGTAAACAATCTTGAGATGTCTATTTAATGAAATATACATTCATAAAATTATTTTTACATACCTTCAAATGCAAAATACAAATATTTAGCTTCACATCAAATTTCGTGCCTATGTTTATACCTATTGATTTGTAAAGTATATGTTTTAATAATAAATTGTATCAAGATTGTTTACATTTACTTAAGCCCCTAAACAAATGGACTGTAGTTTAAAAACTGGGATATAAAACTAAAGGACCATAATATACAAAAAGAAATGTGATACTATATATTTATAGATTTTATATATATAAAATATATATATATTTTTGTATATAGACTTATAAAACAATGTGCCTTGCTCTGTAGTGTTTAAAAATCGCAAAAGCTTATTTTTGTTGTAAATAAAGAAGATATTGTTGAACTCCTAACACTGATTAAGGAACTCACTATGAAGATTTTGTTAAGTTTTAGTGATGAATTTATCATTATGTTTGTCAGTGATTGATTATTAAATCAAATTGCACGTTTTTTGTACAATGTATGGCAAAATAAGTGCAATATATTTCGTTTAATTACTCATCAAGGTGTTCTTTATTACATCTGTCTGGTCAAGTTATTTACAATATCATACCGGGCGTCAAAAGTCACAAAAATTTGCTTGACTGCAAAACACCACTTGAACTTAATATTTTAGAGTTTAAATTACTTATATTTATGAACAATGTATGTAAATATGAAAAGTCAAGTTTTGTTGTTGCGACGTTAAAGAACAAATGTGTTGCACTTATTGTGTCATTGGTTGAACTTAGGTTAGGATTTAATCCTACAATTGAATTAATGAACGAATTGACAGTTGTCAATTTTTACGCGTCCGAGAATCAATTTCAAATCTCGGTCAAAATCGGAAACTCAGAAATTGTCACAGTGACGATGACAAATATGTGCTTCCATTGGTGAATCAGCTGTCAGACTCACCCGGAAGTTTGAGCGTTTCCGGTTTCCTAATACAATTGATATTTTTAATAAACTACAAAGAACCGAACAAAAATTTTAGTTATTACAATGATAATTATTTGTTAAGATTAATATTGCAAATCAGTGAGCGTATCTTCTTTGATGTTATGAAAGTGTCATAGATAAACTAGTATGTAAAAAAGAAACTAGTTTTCAAATACGTAACATCTATTTACTGTTTGAAATGTGTAACTTTCAGCTTTGTTTCCTTTACCCAATTTCCGTGGAAATTTTTATTATTTCAATATTCTAGAATATTATCCTGGAATATTTTTTAATATTGGAAAATAATGTACATGAATACTTATAATAAAAATGTAAATTATCTTCAAGTTACCCAAGAGGGCGAGATATGCTGTTCCAATAAACTGTGTTACACTAAGAATGTAGAACAAAATGCAATATATATAAAGGTATTTTGCACTCTATGTGCATTACCTCGTCAGTAGTTAACACTTTTAAAACACGATTAGGATTTTAGAAAATAGTAATATAAGTTTTTATTCTCATTATCCGTGGCACTATCATAATATTAAATAAGTGCGGTAGTGTAGAATTTATTATTGTATAATAATAATAAAGTGAATTGTTTTTGTTATCATTATTATTATGAAAATGTATGAGTACGTGAGCTTGTGTAGTGTATAATAATTCTCTCGAATCACATTAAAAGTTTACTGTAATGTTTTATAGAAATTATTTATGTCATAACCCTCTTTTTATTTACTAAAGAAGTTTTAAATTGGTACTCGATGACGTCTTTTAAGGAACTTATGATTTATATGAAGTTTTCTATATTATAAGTGTATTTGTAATAACTATATGCGATATTATTTGCTATAGTTTGCCGGTCTATTTATTATTTATTTACAGATGAAAGTAATTTCGGCCATTCTTTTTTGTTGTTTTGTTTTCTTATGAATTTTGTTAATTAAATATAGTAAATAATGTAATGGCTAAAAAGAGCCGCTTCGTTTACTGTCGACTGTACAGATTTAAAATTTTAATTATATGTTTACATATTCTTCTCCTTCTCCTTTAAACCCGTGAACAGCAGTGGAATGTACAATGAGATATAATGTTGATGTTTACATACATTATGAAATAATTTCTTTATTAACTAAATATTTATATTGTACTGTTTTTTGTTTTATTACAAATAATAAAATAATAAAGGTAGCTAAGTCGTGATATTATTATATAAAATGTAATAGAAGTGCCTTATTTTACTATAGAATTTACAAATAGTGAACTAAATATTATTATTCATAAAATATATTATTATTATATAAAAAAATCCGAGTGAACACAAACACAAACTTGTATGAATGTTATTTAATATTGTATGAGATTATAAAATATTATTGTTGAAGTACAAAAAGTAAATAACAGCGGAATTTACGTAAAATAAGACTCGTCTTTTATTTTTAACCGATTCCAAAGAAGGTGTGTACGTTATGCGATGACTATGTCATTTGTGAACCAATTTCAATGATACATTTGTTCCTTCCTATTTTAGTTTTAAAATAAAGGTATAATTATAATTCTGTTTCTTGTGCATACTCAAAAGTTCACATTAATGAAGGAACAGTTTATGAAATTAACCAAGCAACGATAAGTACTAGTGCATGGTATGGTGTAACGGGCTGTTGTCCGCAAATCGACTCTGTGCAGGGTCCTACTCGTGTCACCCAAGCTCCTCCAAAAATCTCAGCATCTTTCTGGGTTTTTCGAAGACTTTGGAGAGCGACCTCGGCACTCCAAGGTATTTTGTACTGTAGGTGGCCACGCCGGAGCATTGCAGTAGGATGCGGACGGCGGTTTCCTTCTCCCTCCACGCATGCTCTGCATAGAGGGCTGTCCGTGACACCTAGATTAATAAGGTGTTTATTATAAGGACCATGACCCGTTATAGCGGCAGTTAGAATGCGCAGCTCTTTCCTTTTCAGGTTAAGAAATTTATGAGATAGACCGACGTTAAGCATGAGGAGTACTTCCCTAGCCTGTCTACAAACCGTATGGGTTGTCCAGATGTTATTATGAATAGTTTTTGTACCTTTGTGTATAGTTGCTCTTAATGGTAGGGGAGGGACACTATAGGTTCTGGTCGTATAGCGTCCATCTCCGATCCACTTCTGGCCAGTTCATCTGCTGCGTCATTGCCACGTGAGCCGCTGTGTCCTTTGATCCACTTCTGCTGCCAACTTGATACCCATAACCTGGAATACTTTACGTTACGTTATAGTTGCCAAGCGGTGTTGAAATTCTGATATTGAGGTCTTCTGAAAATACCCCAGTACCTGTTCCTGCTTTTGTTTTGGACCCGTCAGCGAAGATGCGAACCTCTTTGGGGTTTATTCCTTCATTGGGATCTTCAAATACTCTATACAAGTACTGGTGTAGAGAGTTTTTAAAACTAAACTTTCTGGTATATGTAACCAGTTGTTTATATTAACTTTAATTGTTATCATAATTCAACCTCTTTTTATAGTGTACCTCTAATTATGTCCATGAGTGCACATCTATGATCATGTACTTTAAAATTTGTAAAAAAAAAAAAAAAACAAATCTACATGTTACAATACGACCAAAAGATTTTTTGTTAATATCGATTGTGCATAAAATAAAGTATGCATTGAACATGATCTCATGCAAATAGGGTGCAGGGAATTGCTGTGGAGGGAGAGTTCATTTAAATTTGTGAAAAAACTCGGAAACTGTATCGCTTTTATCAAATTGCAACAATGTCCGTTCCTTACAATGGGTGAGTAGAGTGACCATGACTTCTGTGGTTTTGTTCCTAGTATGCAAGCAGATACAGTAAAATTATGGATACTGTCACCTATTTAATAGCAGTCGAGCTCGTTTATCCATTTCTGCAAACAGTAATGTGAGCATTACTGCGTTTCGGTTTTAAGGGTGCTGGTGAAATTACGTAGGTAAGTAGGTAAGTACCATTCAACTTATGTCTCAAGGTGACGGGCGCAGTGACAATTTCAGTAATTTGGATGCGTTACTTTAAATCAGCCTGCATAATTTGTATATACAATCCATTTTTGCATTTCAGTAACTGTGCATTATGGTAAGACTTTGAGAAAGTAAGGCGACGATAATTTGAATCACTTTGCACTTTATTCTCAAAGGTTAAAATCCAAAACCGGTTTTCAGTTTCATTAATTCAATTTTATTTTTAATTCAATTAATTCAATTTATTGATTAATCAAACTTTGTTTATGTGCAAGGTGGCTCGAATTACGTATCCGCCAATATATTTAAATGTGTTTGGGCAGTTTAAGAACTCGGCAAACGTGAAAACTTTAGAAATTTGCGGTTATTATTTATTTAAAATATATAGGTAGCTTACACAATAAATAGACAGATTCTAGCTAATAAAGTACAATCAACCTGTACAGTAACATAAATAAAAGTTGGAGACGTACTCTAAAAAACTTTAGGATTCGCACGAAATATTATCTACTAATGTGGAAGCCCACATTTATATGGCGAACAGGTATAAAGTGGAATTCCCTGAACGCTATAATTTTGACTTTTCAAGGCGAGAGTGAATAGATTTGATTTAGGTGTGCGTGATCAATCGTCGACAACATTGTCACTTTCCATGAGGTGAGATGGAAGTCAAATGCGCATTCTATTTTATATAAAAGAAGACAAGTGAACAACTTCCTAAATGCCTCTGTGGCTGAACGGTTACCATGCTGAACTGCCACGCAGAGGTCCCGAGTTCGATTCCCGGGCCGGGAGAAATATTTTTTTTTTTTTCATTTATTTATTGTATAAAGGACAAAATACATAATAATTCTAATCTAATTTGAATGGCCTACATTTATTTCTCTGCGACCCTGTCCCTATAGGGTCCTGGCAGAATACCAGGGTCGCGGGCAGCCGCGTCATTTATGCTGAGTCAGCGCCTTTTCAATGCCATGGCTTCCAAGAGAGATACTAGTAGAATATACTTATTACTGTGTTACGTAATATGTTCTACTAGTAAGTAAGTAAGTTAATGTCTGTATCATGTGTCTGTGTATGTATTTGTCATGGTGGTGAATAAAGATTTTTATCTATCTATCTATCAATAATTAATAACTGCCTCTGTGGCCGAACGGTTACCATACCGGACTGCCACGCAGAGGTGTAATTTGTGGTTGTCTATGTGTGTGTCCATGGCACCCGCGACACAGGGTTTCCCTAGTGCGGGGCTATGTTGAGTGTGTGCGTTATTATTATTATAAATTGTAAAGAAAATGTATGCATCAATTAATTTAGTGTTTATATTTCATGAATTCGTTAACTAAGTAGAACAAATTATCAAAGAGCTACGGAATAAGACATTTTTGAAACTAGTCAATGGAAGAAACTTAAACTGGTATATGACTAAATTAAAAACATTTCCACACGAGTCATTTTGGAAACGATTTTTTTACGCCCAGTTACACGAGGCGAAAAATTTCGTAAAAAAAAAATACGCCCAGTTACCACGCCTTCATGTACATTAAAGGCGAATCTGAACTCTTTTTAATAGGCAACAACATTTAAATTCCTCTGTATAATACAACCGCGTGGTCGCCGTGCGGGCCGTCGCGTAGTTCAAATCTAAGCCAGGCTCACCCGCGTGTCCGGGCCGCTCATTTAAGTTAAAACGTAAAAGCCAAATGAATAGAGCGTATTTTGCCATGACAGTTAGATGCACGCGGTTGCTACGCGGCGGCAAAGCGGACTCCGCTCGGCGACTCCGCGGGTTTTGAAGTGAGGACATCATGACATACGGCGCTACACTGCAAATGGTCCGTATACATCGCTTTAGAGCGATTTAAACCTTTCCACT
>NW_020655673.1:0-17465 GCF_003589595.1 Hyposmocoma kahamanoa | reverse complement strand
GTATTAATAATCCAGTATTTGTTATTTCTTCTTAAATTTGAAACTACGACCAGTCAATATCAAGATTTTGTAGTGTTTCAAATTAAGAGAGTTTTAACGTCATCAGTTCTGATAGTAATCGAGGCTTAAGGCGCTTCGGTTGTTTTTTTTTCCGTGGCCGCTATGAACTGACAAAGTCCACCCGCCTTTAATGGACAACGCTTTAGTTTATCCGCTCACGCGATGCGCTCATCCTACCGCAAAATGGCGGCTATTTGGTTTCGCAAATTTGTAAAGGATTCAGTTTAAATACAAGTTTTTAAAAATAAAAAATATTATTCTGCATTGCTAAATAAATACCCTCCGTACTACAACAAAAACATCTCAAATAAAATGCAGTAATACACCTCAAATCCTGCACTTAAAAAGCACTAATGAAATTTTTGGTGTACTTGGGTAAATATGATAATATTCCGTTTGAGTGGTTCTAACGTTTACCATGAAATTACTCCTTAAAGTATAATTTATAAACATTTATATTCAGGGTAAACTTAAAAAACGCAACTTACGGTATGATTTCAATAAATAAACACCGACATCACCAGCCCAAGCAATAACACACACGATTGTCGTAACGTATTTTAGAAGTTGTTTATTTTTTTTAAATGACAGACCCAGACATTAAAAACTTTATGGTTTGCTAAAGTAGTTAACGAAATAGCAATTAGTATTAGTTCTTTTACCTGTTATAACTTCGATATCTGATAAATCGCTATAAAATCATCACCGGCACCTCTAGGTGTGGTATGGTTCCAGAGACGCATGAATCGCGTGAGTGGTTATATTGCTTTTATGACTTCCATCCACGCGATGAAGCATGAAGAAGATGGATGATCACACACATGTGGTTTTATTGTCCCAAGTGCACGATTTCGCTGCATAAGAGCTTTACAGCTAATCTAATTATTTCTTAAGGTACGACGCAATTACTAGATTCAGCTGAAGTAGCGTTGTTTAGGCACAATTTTAGGCAGCTTTCAGTTTCACCGTCAAGAGTAACACAAAGGGTTTACAAAAGCAGACAACAAACCATTAACACGATAATAACAGTCTAGTAGCGCTGAGACCTATTGGACGATATGCTTTTGATTCAAATTTCACAACCCTTATAGCATCTCACTAACTCATGTAGAAAGCGTAATGTACTTAAAACCTATGTGGATAAACTAGGGGATTTCAAGATGGGGAGCTTATTGTGACGTGACGTGTATATGGGTTTTCGTGTATAAAATCCTGAGACATTAAATAGATTACCAAGGAGGGTAATCTATTACATATATTTACAATCATTCGAAATTCGGGTACCGCGTCATTTGGTCACACTACTCCACCCACCGCCTTATGGAACAAACCCTCCGCAGCACCACTCCGTTATCGATAGGTTGTCAAGAACCTTTAGCGCACTCGATCAAACAATAGATGTATTCAAGGATTTTTAAATCTAAAATGTGAAGGAATCCATTTGCGACGTAATTTAGGTGCCGCCATTTTTGTTAATATACCAATAATTGACACGCAGAAATTACGCTGAGCCCTGTGGCTGCTATTTTTTATTGAGGTAGTTGTTTTATACGAAACTATATGAAGAGACCAGGGAAAGAATGATCAAAGTCGTTTGAGGATTTTTTTTTTCTCTGCACGTAATAAAGCGTATAGCTAGTGTATCTGTTTTTGAAGGAATGAAGGACAATTTACAATAGGCCTTGATTGCGCCAGTGGACAAACAAAATTCGGTCGAGGTTGTCCCCAAGCAGTACACCCATATCTGAATATATACTATAAGATATCTAACAGAATTTAATTCGATTGAATATTTTAAGAGTTCGAATTCCCTCAAAATATCTCGAAGTAGGTTCCTAGATAATTTAAAGTAAAAGTGGGCACAACTTTATTAGTAGATCACAAGAGTGCTTTCAGAAACTATCTGTAGGTAGTGTTAAGAGTGATTCTTATCTTTTTTCTGAAGTAACCCTTCTAGAATGCTACAAGACCATTTGTAGAATGTGGACAGTTATAAGATAGTTTGATAGTTTTCTTCGTAATGCTATTTTAAAACCAAAATACTAAAGCGTTACAAACATAGGACGCAATTATCTTAATACTAATAGATTTCAAATTTAATGGCTTACAAAATATAAAGTATCAAAATTTCAACATGGCGACATTAAATATAATATTTCTGACTTTTTCGCGCTATGTTTAATCGGTTAGAATACGCGAATTGACGTGCGACTCTATATACATTGTGAAAAGTGATGTAAAACCTGTCATAAAAGTAATGCGCTCGCTAAATTTTAAATATTTATGTATAAAATATAAACTTAATAAAAATACAGTTATCGATTTTCGGTTTTAAATATTTATAGAAAGCTTAAATATACAAAATAACTCAAGAACTTCTAGGCTTCTTCAAGCTAATTTCAACTTAGCCGCTCACGCGATGCGCTCCTCCTACTGCAAAATGGCGGTTATTTGGTTTCGCAAATTAGAAAGCATTCAGTTTAAACACAAATTTTTATAAATAAAAATTATTATTCTGCATTGCTAAATAAATACCCTCCGTACTACCAACAAAAACATCTCAAATAAAATGCAGTAATACACCGCAAATCCTGCACTTAAAAATAAAAATGGCGATAAGAATTTAAAGCTTTTTTCAAAACACAGTTGGGAGCATTTTGTTTATAACTTTATCTATAGAAAAACTTTAGAATACGAAAAGATTATTTTTACTTGCTTTAGTATAGTTGAACTTGTCGAAGAATATTCCTCCTATGAGATTTTTATGATGTCTACATAACGCGATGTTTCTAAGCAATTTTTTCTTTTGACAGTATTACAAAACCTTTATAAGGTTATACGAAAAAGTGAGGTTTTATGCAATAAAAAACTTTTAAAAACACTAGGTCAAAAAAACAATTGGAAAAAATCCAATTTGTCGCAAAAAAACGTTATTCTGTATAATTATATGGAATGTGTTATAATATGACTAGAAAGGTGGATAAATTTCCTATCATTTAAATATAAGGAATGTTTTAATGATATACCTAACTTATGATGGAAGAAATAAAATTTTCATTACAAAATTGAGGTTATTTTTTCACGCCAACCATATTTCACACAATGATTTCACTGTATTGTATTGATAGACGGCACAATACACATACACAACATTGAAGTACACTAGTTTACGAGCTCATTTCAATTGTTTTTGTCATTTCACAACACGGAATTACTTCACAATGTTTATTTATTTGTCAACGAACAAATGCCGGCCATGACCGGCCCGAGCGCGAATTACGACTATTGTATCCAGCGTTGCCAATTTGTAGGGAATTCCCCAAATTGTGGGGAGTTTCAACTAGATTGGGGATTTTGTGGGGATTGGTGCTATGTGAGGAAAATGTGGGGATTCTAAAATTTTATCATTTTGTTTAATCTATCAATTGCTGATGCATCGCTAGTTTGATCGTTACTGTTAGAAACACTGTGATGGACTATATCGACGTGTTATTCAACATCGCACTTCCCTCGTATTATCAACAAACAGCTTAAATAGAATTATTATTAGAGAACTTGGTTGTGAATTGTAAAATTACCAGTCGGTGCATGTTGAGTTCGCGATTCTTTCTCCCGCTTAGGACAGTCCCCGGTATGAAGCAAAACGAAATCAGCTATTGATAAACAAAGCCGAGCAGTTAGTACTTCCACACCACAACTTACCACTCGTCAACTTTAAATATTAAATATAGGTCGAACTCATTCATTATCTCTAACGTTAACATAGTGTCACCAAATGCACAACAAATAATCAATTTACTTAATTTTGTAAGGCAAAGAAAAATGATTTTTTGTTCAGACTGATTACAGATTAATGTTGAATCTAATTAATATTATAATTAATATAACTGTCTCCGTAGCCGAACGGTTACCATGTCCAACTCTTACAACGTCCAATAGAGTAAAAACCCTAATTGTAGAATATTTTTAAATAAAATGTACTGAAGACGCGCTATAACGTGTTTGTCAATAAGTACAAACACTATAGAATGTCTATAAATTAAATATACCTAGAATAAACTTAAGAACACTAGTTTTTAGAGTATTAATAGGCTTTACTGGGTGTGTATAGAACAGTTTTACTAATAATAATCAGTTGTTCTACAGATGAACTTAAAACAAGGACTATAAGAGTAAATCTTAAGAGAGATTACACTTAAATAAGTTATTTGGTATTAAGGTGTTAAAATTTTGACTAGAGTGAAATAAGTCTATAAGAACAATTTCTTTTTTCTAAAACCATTTATAGAGAACTATTATCTAAATCTATACCATATTAAGACTGTTTATATATATAACAGTTTTAAGGCTTATAAAGTGTGCTCCTTGGGTCACCATTCGAGAGAAAAATGGAAAAATCTTAACACCCCGATGCAGAATTATGATAAAATGGGTCAATGCCATCTAGCAGATTTTTAGGGGAACTTCATAACGAACAAACTTTGCTTAGAGAAGTCTATTGCATAATATAGGTTAGTTACAGTAGTAATTGAACAACAATAATATGCCAAACAACCACATCAAGAACCTGGTCTCAAAATCGGAAAATCTCTTTATTCTGAGTAGGTACCACAGTAACAAATTTCACTCCGGTGCACTACCCGAAGCAGAAGCTGGACTGGACTGGGCCATAAGTTGACAAGTCCCACGTGCCTGTAATTTCACCAGTACCGTGAGCACAGGAAACTTCCTGGACGAATTCTTTTACAAGGAGCTTTACTGCTAACTAAAGAGTACAGTCATACTAGTTTACAGAGTAGTGGTTAGATCAAGCACCGCGTTATGTTGGATAAAAAGCAATCGGCAACTAGAAGCGAATATTCTATTTTCATACAAATTGCAGATGCGACAACCGGCCACTGTGTGGATTTCAAATCAGTTGTATGAAAATATACAACACAAGACACGTTTGCGCGATGGCTAAGATAATCAAGCGGATCGTGAATATTTGAATATCTTTTAGTTAATTTGTACCTACTGGAAGTCTATACCTGTTTAACGTGTCCCTTGACAAGTATTTCTGTTGTTTTGTTATATTGGCTACCTACACAACAAATAAAATATACTATATTAAGTATATATTTTATTATATATATTATATAGGTAACCATGTCTGTATATTTAAACTTTCACCCATTCCATTCGTTCCACATTAAAATCACATCCGTCAAAAGCACTCTGCAAATCAAAACAAGATTTAAATTTCAAAGTGACAATCTAACATGTCGAACAAAGTTAAAGCCGTCACAAGCCCGTGATTGAAGTCCTGTGCCCGCATTGGACTGAGCGAAGGTACTAAGTGGACTAGGGCGTAAAACCGCTCCTTTGGAGAAAACCTCTCGGGATGTATTTATAGTACAAGGGAGTTGATGGCGCTACGGCCAAAAAATTCGGCCGTGAATGCAATCGCTCCGTAAATTGAATCGAAATCTCAGTGTGAAAGTGCAGTTTAATATTTAAATTTTGTATTAAAACAATCTACATGTATTTATCCAAACACAAAAACAATTAATTTTGAAAACTGTGAAAGAATCCGAGTGTTTTTGGTGTAATTAATTAATTTTTGCACCTCAACAAAACGGCGTATTATTCATACCTGCACTCAGCTGACAACGGTCATCGAGTTTGAATGGCGAACAAACAAACATCTATCTACTGTGAGTAAACACGACACAAATAGACACTATGCTACTTTGTGTAGCTTGCAATACGCACATCAATATTGCTGAACTATTACAATGTATAAGATGCAAAGAAAATGAAGACTACCTGTGCGTGGGTATTGCAAAATCAGAATATACAGCATACAAACAAGAATAAGAACGTTCCTTTACTTGTCTAAATTGCAAAAACATTACAAGACGACCTAAACATGACAATACACCAATTCGTACACTCATTTCTAATTCTACCTTAAACGAAACGATAATATCTGTGGACGACTGGTTACTCGACGACTACAGCGTATTAGGCGATACAGTGAATCAGCGTACCTCTTTTTCTACTACTCCCAACAAAAATATAACTGTAAATAGCGTGATCACTTTAGAGCAATGAAGTCAACTGCTTGACGAAAAACTAAAAAATAGCACCGATTACATACTATCGGAAATGTCCACTCTTAAGTCTGATATACGAAATGAGTTACCATCGGCCATATACAACATTAAACAAGAATTAACTAACCATATAGACATAATAACACAAGACAACAAAAATGTAAGGGTTGAGAAGACAGAGAAAAAAATACGCAAACTAGAAAGACAAAAAAAAAAACGAACTACAGCTACAAATAAAACAACTACAAAACAAATGTTCAACCTGGAATCTACCACAAAGTAATTATAACATTTCAAAGAAAATAGTAATATATGGTAATGAAGAAGTGAATTGGGAGACCGAGTACGACTTATATGAACGACTTACAAATATATTTAGAGAAATACTTAATGTTGATCTCACGGGATACGTAGAGGAAGTAACATGGATAGGGAAATATGGAAGGAAGAGGTCCCTCGTATTGGAACTGCTTAGTAAAAAGATGACAAAATTTAATTTTACACAACAAACGTTACTTTAAAAACACCGGAATAACAATTTCAAAATTTCTGGTTAACAGAGCCATACAAGAAAAACGAAAACTACGAGATTCTGGATGTAGAAAGGAAAAAGGGTAAACACGCAATAATTCCTAATAATAAATTGTACATTGAGGGAAACGAGTACATCTTACGACGACAGATGGAACGCCTACAAGAATGGAAAACGAACATTAACGAAATTATAAACACGCATTAAGGAGACGAAACATTTCAGAGATCAACAACCCATAAATCGACAAGTACTTTTCACGAGTAAATTTCAAATATTCTCACAAAACTTCCAAAGCGTAAATAACAAAATTATATACATATATTAGAACGCCTGGTTGAGGAACAAAAATATGACGAAGTATGTGTAACGGAAACTTGGTTCAAGAAAGAGAGACAAGAATGCATACAAATCCTTGACTATAGTATCACGACATCCTACACTAGACAAAAACGCAACGGTGGCAGAGTGGCAATACTGGCACGTGAATGGTTAAGACGTCTTGGGTCTACTTGTTAGTAATACAAAAAATAATAACAATTTAAAATTAGTACCATTGTTAGTACATACACAATATCCAAAATACGAAATATACGAGTCGTCAGAGGAGCCGACTACCACAACACCTCACCAAAACCTCGATGAAATGACACAGCATCGGCGCATCGAGCTTGGCAGTAAACATTTCGAGGATACTGTTAGACTTTTCGATTGAACTTAGTCTCAAAAGCAGTCATGCCGTCTTGTTTTACGACACAGCATAAAATAAATAAATCCCCGCTTGAGCATACATCAAGGATGCGCTACAGCGCCACGGCAGTCCTAACAGCATTCTAAAATCTTTATTATATTGAACATGCATGGTGTTGAGTGCTTTCTGCGTATAGGTAGTCTAGCCACAGACCACTCGTGTAGAAAGATCAATACGCCTTGAATAATATTAATTCGCCTTCCACAGTATAACGGACAAATGTGTGCCAGTATTACAGCCAACACCTGCCGTTCACGATCAACACCAGTTTAGTTTATAAGACAAATATCAGTTTGATCTAAAACATAGGTTCCCAAACTTTTTGGCACATCGCCCACTTATTTACATTTGTCTGATGCATCAGAATAGTACCGCTTTCACTTTTTTTAATTTATTGATTTATTATTTTTTTTAAAGATACACTATCAATAGTTTGTTATAATTATTGATACAAAGATCGAACACTCAGAAAAAATTCCTTCGATCCGGTCGGATGCGAACCGACGTCTTTTTGCATACCGTGCCAGACGCTATACCAACTAAGCAACGGAACGAATCAACGGACCTCACGAATTCCTCTATGTGCTTGCGTCGTGTCTTTGTATTTGGTTTTTCAACGACTTTTTAGTCGTAGCGCCATCTATGAGAAATCTATGACAGATTTATCACCCAGTTAGTACCTTTACAGCTACCAGTCCTGGCGAGAGATATCGCTATACACTGTATTAATTAAATTTTTATTGAATTGATATTCAATTATTTTTTTTGTGAAATTACTCCACTAGTTTGTTATAATTATTAATACAAAGATCGAACACTCAGAAAAAACACTCAGAAAAAATTCCCGTCTAGCACGGTATGCAAGAAGACGTCGGTTCGAATCCGACCGAATCGAAGGAACTTTTTCTGAGTGTTTTTTCTGAGTGTTCGATCTTTGTATCAATTGTATCAATTCAATAAAAATTTAATTGATACACTATCAACTTAACACAAAATAATCTTAGAAATAAATATACATACATATACATACGTTCACCATAGAAGGTGCCAAGTCGCTACAGGTGTATACAGTAGAGTTAACCAATGAGATACAAAGAATTATCTAAAATAATAACTTTAGTCCTTAAATGTGGTTCAAACCCGCTAACAAGCTGAGAAGAATAAAGTGAATAATAATAATAAAAAAACAATTAAATATGTAGAATAGTAGTATTAATTGTAATAATTGTAATAATAGTAGAATAAGTTTGTGTTCCCTACGTGAAAGATGTCTGTGCCACTGTTCTGGTCACAGTCTAGTCATTGTACAACTGCATGAGTCTTGTTCAATACCTTCCGAGATTAGTTCGGCCACTAGATAAAACAAATGATTTGGCAATGGGGATCCTAGCTGACGAAAAGAGGATCGTTTAAGTTAATGAGGGCCAATGCTTCTGGCGACGATATACCTCCTTGCACCATCCTGTGCAGAGATTCTAAGTCAGCAATTCGACGTCTGGTTTCAAGAGAACACATTCAGAAATATTTTAGCTGAGTATTATATTCAGCACGGTAGGTACAATTGAGGTCTTAAAAACGAGTAAAATTACGTTGCAACCGTTCGATTCTTTTAGAATGAGTTCCATAATGTGGATTCCAGACTGACGATGCATATTCCAAGGTACTACGTATCAAAGTGTTGTATAAGGCGAGTATTGGAGCCGTATTCCTGAAGTCCTTGCAAGGTTTCATACATTTAATATGTTTAGATTTATATTAATCGCAATCTGACGTGATTGATGATGAACACAAGCCGTGTTGTGTGTGTATGAAACTAATACCGTTCTGACGCGAAACGACACGACACGTCAGACAAAATGTAAATCCGGCTTCTGGAAAGATAAACAAATTTCAACGCCCACCACGACAAAAAATAATTGAAAACACGCTTGATTTTTTGTGTTAGGTTAATATAAAAAATACACAAGGAAGAAAACTACATATCGCACGTGACAACTAACATTGTATTATCTCAAAAAAGGCGTCATGTTATATTTTATCTCAAAATTGCGTTATTCTCTATATTGATGTGTATATACGATTTAATTTCAAAGTGACAGGAGAATACTGTCGTTTTGAAACTAAATAGGTAATATTAATATAAATTAAAACCATTTTGAGATAGTACTATGTTAGTTGTCTAATGCGATATATATGTAGTGTAATTTATATACATAATTTATTTTTTTGGCATCCACTGGACAGCGACAACGCCTCGAATTGCTTCCGAGCCCCTTTGACTTTTCAGGGCCCACTGGCGGAAGGGACCGAATTTTGGGAAACTTTGATCTAATAGATTAATTTTGAATTTTTAAACGGTAAAGGCAATTTCCCGGCAATGGCCTAGTTCGGGGACTCAGGTTCAAGAACCGAAGATTATTTTTATCACTATTAATTTTATTGTCATTAATCAGTCCAAAAGTTTGATTACCAATAACAGGATAACCACGACCACCAACCATTAGCAGTGCCAGCATCACTAAGCTCCTGTTTTGCATGATCTCCATCGGTAAGAGATACTTGATCCGGGTCACTTCCTGTTGTTCTAGTGCGTTGCCAGTATTGTAGTTTATTTTTTTTATACAAGATGAATTGGCCCATGACTTATTTATTTCAATTTAGCCAACAGGCGACTGTCGTGTATATTTATTTCTATTCTACGAGAACTGCATTGCGCATTGTTGCAGACGTTGTTCCTCTTTCCACTAAGTGACGTAACTGACTTTTGTTGTAATCGAAGAAGATGTATCACATTTTCTACTCAGCTTTTAAAAGTAATCATTCTTTATTAATATCGTACCTCTAAAATGAAAATGACCCAACACAAAATACCAACTTTTTGCCTTTTTCATTGTAAAAGAAAATCCTGTAGTAATAAAGTGAAGTCGCGTTTGTAAATAAAAACTTAATAATGATTTTCGGAACGAAAACTACTCTAGTGCCAATCTATCACTTTTTCTACAGTCACCATAATCTAGAGATAAATCTCAGTTAGAATGAAAGTCACATAATTTCAAAAAAATCAATAAAGAGAGTTTATACTATAATACAACATTAAGAACAGTTTTCGTTATGTCACATAATGTACTCTATGTTGGAAATTCCAGTCCCGCAATACTATGTCAACACCGCATTTACTGTTTAATCTACATATATAATTATGCAAAAACAACGCGCCACATTGTTGGCGAAAAAGTGACTAATCAGCATTGAGCCGTTTTCGTTCTGAAAAATCATCATTATTTTTTTACAAACGCAACTTTACTTTTTATTACTCGGAGACCTTTCTTTTTATAATTAAAACGGCTTAATCTTGGTGAGGTTAAATATTTTGCTTAGCTAGTGAAAATGAATTCATTCTTGACAGGTCAAATCGGCACCACCAATTAACACTACGCCTACTTAATTTTTTGGTCATTTTATGCTTTTAACGGAAATTAAATGTAGAGCAAAATAAAAGTTTTATTTACTAATATTGTGCTCCCCGAATTTTGTAAAAAAAAAACAATAAAGTTACAAAAAACAAAATTCGAGAAGATATAAAATAACGAATTTTCTGAAAAAAATCAATATAAAACAGAAGTGACCATAAAGCGACTAGTTTTTGTAAATTATAATTTATATCGTTAAATTTTTGTATTATCAAAAGCATTTTTTCAGATTATATGATTTACAAGTCGAACTTCGACTTCGACTAAACAACAATTACAACTTTTTTACAAAAAAAACCTACCTCAAAAGTTCGCAGAATTACATCTATTTGTCAAGTTTTATTGCAATCGGTTACCGCAAAATGCATGAAACCGGATTCCTAGTATGCCACACTTAGAGGTGGAATATTCTCATCGCAAATTTTTCGTATTTGCAAAACGGACCGTCTGTTAGAGCAAGAAGTAAAATTAAAATTGAAGTTTGCTTCTTACTTTCTTAGGCAGTTAATTTTTAAAATACAAAACCTTGTTTAGCGCACAATTTTTGCTTTTTCGATACCCAACATAAATACGTGAGAATTAACCTTAAATTAACGTCCCAATTTCGAATTTTGAATACGTATATATAATATATCCGCTCACGCGATACATGGGGCCGTAGACGCATACCACACCTAGAGGTGCCGGTGATGATTTTATACCGATTTATCGGATATCGAAGTTATAACAGGTAAAAGAACTAATATTAATCGCTATTTCGGTAACTACTCTAGCAAACCATAAAGTTTTTAATGCCTGGGTCTGTCATTTAAAAAAAATAAACAACTTCAAAAATACGTCACGACAATCGTGTGTGTTATTGTTTGGGCTGGTGATTTCTGTGTGTATTTATTGAAAACATACCGTAAGTAGCGTTTTTTAAGTTTACCCTGAATATAAATGTTTATAAACTATACTTTAAGGAGGTATTTCATGGTAAACGTTAGAACCACTCAAACGGAATATTATCATGTTTATCCAAGCACACCAAAAATTTCATTAGTGCTTTTTAAGTGCAGGATTTGCGGTGTATTACTGCATTTTATTTGACATGTTTTTGTTGGTAGTACGGAGGGTATTTGTTTAGCAATGAAGAATAATAATTTTTATTTATAAAAACTTGTATTTAAACTGAATCCTTTTCTATTTTGCGAAACCAAATAGCCGCCATTTTGCGGTAGGAGGAGCGCATCGCGTGAGCGGATATTATTAAATTTGTAATTAAAATATCTTTCAAAGAAACGCAAACTACACTTGAAATTGTCGCATTGATAAAACATTATTTATTCAGTCACAAGGAAGATTGCTTTAAGAATAATGAAAAGGTAACTCCGGGGGTTGCTCTTTTCACATAGATATTTTAATAGCAGTAGAGCTCCATCTGAAAGAATTCGTCAAGGGAAGTACTGCCACTTTACCCATTTCTGCTACCAACCAGTAACGGCGTTTCGATTTTGAAGGGTAAGGGTGCTGGTGAAATTACAAGCACATGGGACTTTCAATTTATGTCTCAGAGAGACGGGCGCACTGGTAGCTCTCCTTAATGTATTTAAAGGCAATGCAACTGTTATATACAGGCGTGTCGCTTACCACCAGGCGCACGACTTGTTTAAACGAGGCACTGTTTATATTTTTGTCATCAAGCCATATAAAATTACCTTTTGTATAAAGTTTTCCTTTCACTATGGTTCATTATCAGCATCTAATTATAGAAGTTAATACTATGCCCTTTAATACTATATCTCAAAGGCTCCGGGGTCTAGTTTGTGAAATTCCTATATCATGGCACGTTTTTGCAGGACAAAGATTCTTATATAATAGCTCTTTGTCTTACAGATCAACATAACAGTATTAAATATTCCACAGGTACAGTCGGTCGCGATAAGATTGTACTCATAGAGCAAGTCAAAGTAGTTGATATTTTTTTACGCTTGGCGCAGAGCCAACCGGCAAGTATCCGGACTCCAACCGCCCATATCAATAGCGGCTGCTCGGCTGAGTTAGCACATGAATGCGCTGAAAATTCTCGTCCACAATAAAGTAGTCAAAGAAGTAGAAAAATTGCAGAATTTTACATCCTTTCACTGCATTTTTTGCCGCGAATTTTCACTAAAAAGCATCTGCGGTCATGAATTTATTTTTTTCTTTTAATTTATTCGTTCGTTTTGATTAAAATTAATAAGAGAATAAGGTATGTGGGTAACATAGAGAGTCAAGAGAAAATAGTAAAGAGGATATGAAATAGTAACGTTTTTATTTTAGTAAATAAGAATTAGAAATAGAGGAGCATATCGAGTTCTTAGGTTTTCGCGATTGTTACACATAGGAATGAAACTATTTTTCCGGATTTAAATCGCGTATATTTGTTTTTTCAAACAAACCGACGTTTCGGGCCCTTTACAGGTCCCATGGTCACGGTTGACTGAGGTGGTACAGTCTTCAACCAGTTATGTCTAATATTAATGCAAACCACCCTATTTTTTCACTATAGTTACAATAGTTATTAATTAAATACCTTATTTTTAATTTTACAAAGAAAACATTCCAATTTACGCTACATTAAGTTTTACAAATTATTTTATTGAAAGAATTTTTATTAAGTTTAATTTATTATTAATTATTAATAGAAATTAGAATAAATTAAAACATATTAATTCGTACTGCAGTCTTATGTCTGTTTGGGATTTTTCATTAGAGGAAATACTGGATCCCAAACTGGTGGTACGGAGAAACCATCTTCCCTGTTGAAATTAGGATGTTTTTTAATTTCAATGGCCTCTCGCAGCATCCTGGGCAGATAACGGACTTCTTTTGCAAGGACCTGGGGTTTGTCAAACTTCATTGAATGTGTAGGTTTATCCATGACATGCTCGCAGACTGCAGACTTGTTTACGCGACGGTGTTTGACATCAGCTATATGTTCTTTGACGCGGGTACAAATACTTCGCTTTGTTTGTCCAATATAAGACATATATTAGATAGACATATATATATTAATATTAGACATAACTGGTTGAAGACTGTACCACCTCAGTCAACCGTGACCATGGGACCTGTAAAGGGCCCGAAACGTCGGTTTGTTTGAAAAAACAAATATACGCGATTTAAATCCGGAAAAATAGTTTCATTCCTAATAGAGGAGCAGTTAAATTTACATCTTTTTTCTTCATTTTCACAGCCTTACGCAATTAAACTTTATTGAAAAAGAAATCTAATTTAAACAAAATGCATTTTTTTAAATATTGTAGCAAAGCAGAAACTGTAACAGTTTGACTTTGATTAAATGAAAGTTTATTAACAATAAATAATAGTCAGCAAGAATGGGAGGGCTTGAAAGAAATCGAAATTAAACAAATATTTTTATAAATGTAATGACAAAAATGGCCGAAAATTATTGGTTATATTATAGTATTGAACCAAGACAACCTCGAACCACTCCACAAATCCGAATTACTATGTAATACTAAGACAAATTAATATAAACAAAGTGACAGACAATTTACAAATTGGACCTAAATAAAGAAATAAAATAATCGGAAAATTTTTTGATAAAAACACTATATTTCCTTTTTGAGGATTTCACCAGTAATTTTTTTTTATATAACGTCAAATGCTGAGACGAACAAGTCATGCGCCTGATGGTAAGCTGCACGCCTGTCCTTAACAGTTACAGTGCCACTAAGAGCTTTAAATTGCAAAGATCTGAGGGGCACTACTACTGCGCCCATCACCCTGAGACATAAGTTGACAAGTCCCATGTGCCTGTAACTTCACCAGCACCTTTACCTTTCAAAACCGGAACACAGTAAAGCTGACATTACTGCTTGGCGGCAGTAATAGCTAAGGTGGCAGTACTTCTCTCAACGAACTCTTTCACAAGAAGCTCTAATAAAGTACATGATATCGTATAATTAGAATACAATAGACTAGACATCTATTGCAACGCCACAGCACATACATACAAACAAGAAATTAATAATATTTAAACAAACAAAACAAAATAGAAAAAATTAAAAACCAAAATAATAAATACAAAGACAAGAATAAAATAACATAAAGTAAAACAAATCAGACAAAAGCAATAAACAAAAAAAAAATATAACGGCTACAAATTTGTACTGTTGTACAAGGACATCAGTGTATGCCACAGCCATATCTGGACTGTGGCGCTGGTTTTCAATGAGCCCTAAGGCGAAATAAGTGACGCACGCGCGGACGTGTGTCGCAAAATAAAATAAAACAAACTACGTAAATACTTGTGTATGTGTTCATATATCATCGTGTGTTACTGCTATGTGTTATATAGACCAACAAATTGCAGTACATATAAATCTTGTAAATTCTCATCATTCATGTCATTTATAATGTGGTGTCGTAATGAAGTAGCAAAAAATACAACTCGATTGTTCCGAGTCGGGTTGCGAGCAGCTTTCATTGATGATTATTTTTTCTTTGATATACAACCGGACTATCTCTCGTTTCAGGAACAAATCCCCAAAATCTCGCTCGAGGTTCTTCAATTCCTATTAAGAAACTTATTAACTGCACAAAGGAAATAAAACCTTCTCAAGGGAAATGGTCCCGAAAGAGAAAGCCTTAGGAAATGTCAACAAGAAGGTTTACGTGCGACTTATCGCCATAAAAACTGTGCAGATGGCCCACTATATATATTTGGAGTTATTTTATAAAAAGCACTTCATTTTCCTCCCCGTTTTACTTCCAAGGAAAATTTAATTATACCCTCTTTTTCCCCAGTCGACTAAATTACTTTCATACTTATTTGTAACGCATAGCATTTACTTAGCTATGAATTTATTAAAGCGAGGGCGAAAAATGAATAAAAAGAATCTTGGACGATCTGAGAAAGTATCCTGACTCTGAAATCTGCAAACAATTTTTTTTTTATAATAACTAAGTAACAGGACGAACATGTCGTACGCCTGATGGTAAGCGAAACGCCTGTCCATAACAGTTGCAATAACACTCAAATTACAAAGATCGAGACATAAACAAGTCCCATGTGCCTGTAATTTCACCATCACCCTTCAAAACCCGAACGCAGTAGCGTTAACATTACGGGTAGGATGGCAAGTACTTCCCTGAACGAAATCTTTTACAAGAAACTCTACTGCCACTGTTTATGGTATTATACTTTAAACTTACCATCTTGGTATAAGAATTGGTTCTTTAAAATTCTGCGGCATGGTGAGCTATAAATTGGTCAACATTTACAAAGATAACACATTTTGTATACAGGTTTCTCATATGCATTGTGTATTGAGACCGGGCACACGGAACAGAGATTTCCCCGTGGAGTGCTGTGAATAAGGAACATTGTAGTGTATTTTCATTGTATGACTAAGAAAATCTCTACGATAAATGTTCATTTATATTTAAGTACAAAATGTTGTATTGCTAAATAATTTTAATAAAAAAACACGCAAATACAGGGCGATTCTTGTTCAAGAATGGTAGCATTGAAATTTGCAAGCTTCACCTCGCTATTAATGGTAAGATAAAAGCAAACAACAGAAAACACATTATTTTTCTAACATCAAGTGACAGACATGTCGTATAAGTACCTGATTTCTCTAGACGTACTCTTTCATTAAGAAGTTCTACTGCTGCAAAAAAATTTGAATTAAAGTTTATGAATGAATTATATAATAAATAGTTCGTTTAGAGAGAGGATTAGGAATTTCACACGTTTTCACACGGGATGTGAACCTTCCAGATGTGATTCAAACAAACAGAAATACATCGTCGCCTTCTTTCTCACTCGTATCTTATTAAAAGGTTGATAATTCAGGAGATGGCAAAACTTTATATTTATTTTAAATTTCTTATCAAGGGCGTCAATTTGGCTGCATTACTTTCAACATAGCCCCGTACTAGGGAAACCCTACGTCGCGGGTGCCATGGACACACACATAGACAACCACAAATTACACCCAAACTCACGAGAGAAATAAATGTAGGCCATACAAATGTTTCTCCCGGCCCCGGAATCCAACCTGAGACCTCTGCGTGGCAGCCCGGCATGGCAACCGTTCGGCCACGGAGGCAGTTAAATCGTTAAGTTAATATGAAGGAAATGTGACGTGAAATCATTCTGCAAAATTTGTATGTCCTTCTAAGGCCGAGTAAACTACATTGGACATTAAAATACACTAACTAAATTACATGCTCCAGGCCCCAAGAAGTTCGCCCTTAGTTTTGTATGAAATACATATTTTTCTAGATACCCTACGGTCATACGGAATATGAAGCCCTAGATTTGAATGTAATATTTTCATTATAATATGCATTGGATGTTTACGTGTTCATAGGAATAATATCATCTGGGTCTGAATCACTATACAATCCATTTTTTGCATTTCAGTAACTTTGTGCTTTAGCCGCTCACGCGATGCGCTCCTCCTACCGCAAAATGGCGGCTATTTGGTTTCGCAAATTAGAAAAGCATTTAGTTTAAATACAAGTTTTTATAAATAAAAATTATTATTCTGCATTGC
>NW_020655672.1:0-12326 GCF_003589595.1 Hyposmocoma kahamanoa | reverse complement strand
TGTACAGTCAGTATTAACAATTTTAGTCGGAGCGAACAAGAACGCGTTCTAAATGGTTCTGGTCTTGGTATTCTATTATAAGACAGTCACCTGGTCTGAAATCTTGAATGTTTGACAACCAACTAAATAAACTGCAGCGTCTTCACCACACGTCAGTGCAGCACACGGCGTGTGTATGGCACGCCGCATCTAGTATGCTAGTACACACAGATATCGTTGCGAATACATGATTTGTAATTTTTATAACTTTTATGTAACAAAAACACTTGTCTTTATTTTACCAAGGTTATTTTGCATATTATTTGCCTAAACGATAATATATATATACCTTTCAGTTTCGTTCGGGCTCGATACGATTGTAGTTTTAAACAAGAAAATGTCACGGACAGAGTCTGACCCATCGCACCCATGTTTCCTTGGCCATTGTTTAAAATTCCTCCCATCTTCCAAACTATTTAATATCCGCCGGTCACGTCACTCAGAATCCTTTAGCGTGGCAATGTTTTTGTTCAAACGTATCACGAGTCACGTACGAGCGTTACATTTACAAATATTATTAGAATGATATCATAACTTCTTGTAGCACTATCAATAATAAAATGGAATAATTTGAAAAGCGACTTTTTTGTATTTCACGGTAAGCAACACGCCGACCCATAACAAGTAAGTAGGAAAACAGGTCCTTGTGAAAGAGTTCGCCCAGGGAAGTACTGCCACCTTACGTATTTCTGCTGCCAAGCAGTAATGTAAACATCAACTATTATGTTACTTTCATCTTTACATAAATTATATTTTCATAAATGTGTTGTGACGTAAATGATCTCTCAGTCAGAGATTGTGTTATTCAACTCCGAGTTTAATTTCAAGTTTTATAATATTCTACACTTCTAAGATTTATTACAAATAATATAGTATCAATCACGTTGTTTTAGTTGTATAAAAGAAAGAAAATTTATTGTCGTAGTACAAATACCGAAAATAAGAGTGGACAATAAAAAGCGAGGGTCGCGGAAGGGCTACCCATAACTCAGGGCACCAGGGTAATCAGTTAAGGAGTGTTGCTTTAGTGACGTTTGTGTCTGCAATACGGGTTAGTCTTATAATATATATAATATATTAATTATATATATATATATATAATTAATTAAATAATATTTATTTATTCTACACCAATAATCCATATAAGATGTTTGTTGTTTCAAAAACCTGGTATAGTTTCCGAAACTGATTACAAGGTCATAACTGAGTCGGTTGTTCGGTGGGTGACAGTTTACTTTTTTGAAGTCGGTTAAATAAGTACGTAGCATCTGCACATAATATCATGAACCCTTTCCCTCTCATCTACATATCACAGAAAATATATTAGGAATGTAAGTATCGATCTATTCGAACGTGACCTTTCGGAGAAAGCCCAGAGGGAATCGGTTGATATTTATTACCTACACACGCGGTCTTTGATCTTTCTCACTTTACTGCAAGCAAGTGCTTCAAATACTAAGTTAGTCTAACATTTGAGACATTCAAAAACGTCCTTATTTCACAGGTAAGCAAAATAACACTTGAAATCGTCACATTGTACGTCTCAAGCAAATTCAAATTTTACGTAGCAGTTGAGCTCATTGTGATAAACTTTGTTCAAGGAGGTACCTTAACTATTCCTGTCGCGAAGCAGTAATGTAAGCATTACTGTGTTCCGGTTTTGAAGGGTAAGGGTCCTGGAGAAATTACAGGCACATGGGACTTCCAACTTATGTCTAAGGGTGACGGGCGCAGTGGTAGTGCCCCTAAGTTCTTTACGATTTAAAGCTCTGGTGACACTGCAAGTTTATGGATAGGTGTGTCGCTTACCATCAGACGCACGACTTGTTTGTCTCGTCACTTGATATTATATAAAAAACAGTCATAGTGCCATTTTAGAACTTGTAACTTAAATGTTACATAATCTTTTTTATTATTTATATAACAAAGAAATGCCTACAACGTACTTGAGGTACAGTATATTGCAGACGACCGGTCATAAAGCCGCTCCTGGCGTTGTAAAAAAGGCTCTCTTGACGTTTACTGGCGCTTTCTGTCACCCTCAAGTTGCTCATAAACGAAGCAAATGCTCGTTTGGACAACAGCATATGGTGCTTCCTTTAATTAATCTTGTAGGCCTTGAAAAATAACAGTCACATGAGACTTAACAAAAAAATCATGATAGAAGCATAGTGTAGTAAGTAGTGATCGCAATTGGGGAGGTTAATAAACGAGTGAATGAACGAATGAACGAACGAACTAACGAATAAGTGACCATTACTGCGTATCGGTTTGGAAGGGTAAGAGTGCTGGGGAAATTACAGGCACATGGGACTTCCAACTTGTCTAAGGGTGACGGGCGCAGTGTTAGTGCCCCTAAGATCTTTACGATTTAAAGCTCTGAGTGACACTGCATGTTTATGGATAGGTGTGTCGCTTACCACCAGACGCACGACTTGTTTGTCTCGTCACTTGATATTATATAAAAAACAGTCATAGTGTTTTACTACTGCAGCCTATCGGACGCGACGTGCATCCATCAGTTACCCGCCACCCTTGCCAGGTCATCCGTCCATCTAGTAGGAGGCCGTCCCACTGAACGCCTTCAGGTTCGTGGTGTCCGTTCGAGAACCTTTTAGCTCCAACGGCCGTTAGTTCTACGAGCTATGTGCCCTGCCCACTGCCATTTCAAGTTGCTAATCCTTTGAACTATCCGCTCACGCGATGCGCTCCTCCTACCGCAAAATGGCGGCTATTTGGTTTCGCAAATTAGAAAAGCATTCAGTTTAAATACAAGTTTTTATAAATAAAAATTATTATTCTGCATTGCTAAATAAATACCCTCCGTACTACAACAAAAACATCTCAGAAAAAATGCAGTAATACACCGTAAATCCTGCACTTAAAAAGCACTAATGAAATTTTTGGTGTACTTGGGTAAATATGATAATATTCCGTTTGAGTGGTTCTAACGTTTACCATAAAATTACTTCTTAAAGTATAGTTTATAAACATTTATATTCAGGGTAAACTCAAAAAACGCTACTTACGGTATGTTTTCAATAAATAAACACATAAAACACCAGCCCAAACAATAACACACACGATTGTCGTGACGTATTTTTGAAGTTGTTTTTTTTTTAAATGACAGACCCAGGCATTAAAAACTTTATGGTTTGCTAGAGTAGTTACCGATATAGCAATTAATATTAGTTCTTTCACCTCTAGGTGTGGTATGCATCTATGGCTGCATGTATCGCGTGAGCAGATAGGTCAGTGATTTTCATTCTTCTACGGATCTCCTCATGTCTGATTCGATCACGTAGAGAAATGCGCAGCATTACTCGCTCCATAGCTCGTTGACTGACTTTGAACTTTTTGCAACTGGATAGGCCTTGTGTACCGGTCCTGGAGTCGAACTTACATGGTGGCGTTGCTGTACTAACATTTCAACACTTCGATACATTGATAGTCAATGTGGCACCGTTGCAAAGACTGTAGCACCGTCCAAAACTTGATCGAATCAAAGGCTTTCTCCACAGTCCACAAACGCTAAGCATAATAGCAGGTTATACTCTTCGGTCTTCCGTATAACCTGCGGCGTGAGGAGGTGGTCTATGGTACTGAAGCTCTTTGGAAAATAGGCTTGTTCGGAGAGCTAGAAATCATCGAATCTGCGCGCGAGACAAATTCATAGCTCCACAAATTACACTTACACATAAAATATTATAAACTAATAACTCATAACTAGGTAACTATTAACCATACCGGTGTTACCAGTTTGCATAAATCACCGCTGACGCCCCCTCACATTTGGCAAAATATTCAAATCTCGTGCGTTGCGAGTCCACAAATTAATTCCTGTCAAACTTACTAGCATCATAGTGTGTTGACGTTGAAAGTAATACAACTTTGATTCATAAAATGTTTTGATAGTTAGTGGGATATTATTGTAGGCTAACAATAAGCAGTAGACCTCCTTGTGAAAGAGTTGTCACCATACATATATATTTGCCGCCTTGCTGTAATGTGAGCAGCACATGGAAATTCTCAACTTTACGGGGTGATGGGTGTACCGGTAGAGCCCCTCAGCTCCTGCGATTTAAAGCTCTGAGTGGCAATACAACTATTATGAGTAGGCGTGTGCTTACCTCCAGGCGTACGACTTGTTCCTTCCGTCATTTGATATATTAAAAAATGGGTTGAAAGATTTGAGGGGCACTGCCAATGCGCCTATCGCTCTGATATATAAGTTGACAAGTCCCGTGTGCCTGTAATTCCACCAGCACCCTTACTCTTCAAAACCGAAACGCAGTAATGCTCACATTACGGCGGTAGAAATAGGTAAAGTGGCAGTTTTTCCCTGGACGACTCTTTCACAACGCGCTCTACTGCTTCTTGTCTAATGGCTATTTGCATTTGGGTTGATTCGATCGTTAGGTAAAGTAAGTTCGATATCCATTGAAAGCTTTTTGATATCTCTTATATATATGGAATAATCACCTGGGTATTCTTAACGATTACACCCTGTACACATCCTTCTCTCATTCTATCATCCTATCATCTTATCATACTACTCATTCGTAAGACAGATTCCCTGAGAAGTAAGAATAAGGAACTCTGGGGGTTGCTTTTTGTAAATAAACTATTCGATACGTTTATTATTTACAATGTGGTTATAATGTGGTTACAATGTTACGGCTTCACAAGGTTATTTGTATTTGCGTGCTTGATATATTTGGCAAACAATCACCATGTGTAGATAGCATGTGTGACTAACCGCTCACGCGATTCATGCGTCTCCGGAAGCATACCACACCTAGAAGTGCCGGTGATGATTTTATACCGGTTTATCGGATATCGAAGTTATAACAGGTAAAAGAACTAATACTAATTGCTATTTCGGTAACTACTGTAGCAAACCATAAAGTTTTTAATGCCTGGGTCTGTCATTTAAAAAAATAAACAACTTCAAAAATACGTCACGAAAATCGTGTGTGTTATTGTTTGGGCTGGTGATGTCGGTGTTTATTTATTGAAAACATACCGTAAGTTGCGTTTTTTAAGTTTACCCTGAATATACATGTTTATAAACTATACTTTAAGGAGTAATTTCATGGTAAACATTAGAACCACTCAAACGGAATATTATCATATTTACCCAAGTACACCAAAAATTTCATTAGTGCTTTTTAAGTGCAGGATTTGCGGTGTATTACTGCATTTTATTTGAGATGTTTTTGTTGTAGTACGGAGGGTATTTATTAAGCAATGCAGAATAATAATTTTTATTTTTAAAAACTTGTATTTAAACTGAATCCTTTTCTAATTTGCGAAACCAAATAGCCGCCATTTTGCGGTAGGAAGAGCGCATCGCGTGAGCGGCTAAGAATTTGCCTTGTTTGCCTATTCGACAAATACAGCAAACACCGTACTGGCGATACCGCGCGCTGGTCGATTTCTTGGCGCACACTAAAGAAGTCACATAGGCAAATACGCAAATAAACCGCCCACACTATGGTCACATTCATAATGTTAACTCTTTATTTGGCTCCATGTGTAGTCGGTCGTATTTGTAAGTGTCGGTATGTTTGTCGGTATGTCAAATATTTTTCCAAGTACAAATACCTAATGGAGAATACAAATAGTCACATCACATGGCCCGCAGGGGGACATTGAATTTGACCATGATTTAAAGCTTACAGTATCATAAAAAAGAGAACCACATAATACTTAATAAAGATGCATCATTATAACATTACTAAGATGTTGCACTAGCTATAGTTAGACTATAATCAAGTAAGACCATACATTCATTACGAAGTGAATACCGTGTTTCAGCTTCTGTCCATATAAGGGGACCTTTTGCAATATTCCTTTTTGTGTTCCCTAAAAGCGGGCTGGAATTCAATGAGAACCTTTTATGAATATTTGTTTCATGTTGTTGCTTTACAAAGATTTGTATGAGAAGCCTATAATATCATTTCAGAAACTTGCCTTACTTATTATATTTAAAAAAATCACTTATTCATTATAATAGCTAGCTTGAAACTACGATTTATTTTACACTGGTTACGAAACCGTGTTGATTTTAGAAATGGCTTCAAAAAAAAAGAAAATGGCAGCTAAGGAACGTATGAATTTGATATATTCGACTTCATATTATAAGATAATAGTACAAATTGATTCTTATAATATGAAAATAGACAATTATGGATAGTTCCAATTTCCAAAGAAATTTCAAATTCCACTTCTTCTTCAAAACGACTTCAAAAAAAGAAGAAGGTTACACGTTCGGCTGTATGTTATCCGATTTCTCCGTTAATTGTGGACCGATTTTGAAAATTATTTTTTGTTTGAAGTTTGAGGCACCACGCTCAATTCACGCTCCCATTGTCACCAAGTCAGAATCCTCTAATATGTTTCTCAGTATACGACCCGGATACTCCAGTTCCCTTCTTTTGATGGTATTTAATACTTTTCTTTTTCTACCAACACGTTGCAACTCCCTTCCGTTGGTGACTTTGTCTCTCCACAACACTCTCAACATTCTTCTATACACCCACATTTCGAAGATTCCACTTTTTTGCACATGGATTATGCGAGTGTCCAAGCTTCCGCTCTTCACAAACGAATGGAGAAGATGTAACAATGAGCCAGTGGAGCGCGGAGTCCGATGGTAAGACGTCTATTACAGATCAGGGTCTTCATTATGAAGCATTTCTCTCTTGCTCATGAGGCATCTTACTTTCAGACAGTGATCACCACGATCATCAACATAACAGCCTAAATACTTGTACTTCTGTACTTTTTCTAGCTTCTGTCCGTTGCACAATAAGTTGCTACTGAACGTTTGTTTTGTTCCTCCCTTTACATATGTATGTATTAAATAAACAAACTTTTCAAAAAGTGAAAAGACAACTTTGGTTTCTCAAAGGTTTTCGCTGTGCACGCTCGATTAGGAGGTCTAGAGTTCGATTCTCGGCAGGACTAATTTGATATATATACTTGTCTAAATTAGTTTTGGTCTGGGTGTTCTGGTCGCTCTAGTACTCATAATACATGGAATTTTCCAGTTTAAGACCAAGTTATAACTGTGGTTGTCTATCATTATTATTAAAAAGTTTAAACATATCCTACAGCGGACCTCTCTAGTCCTTTAAAATTACCTCCGCTCCCGACAGTGCTTACTTTAGAACAAACTTTGCCACATGCAACTGTGGAGCACCAATAAAATCTAGGAGAAAATATAGACGTCAATTCTTATTTGCATATTTCAAAAGCATCGCCGTGGGGGAATGGAAAAAGTAGACTCAGTTAAGTAACTAGAGAACTTTATTTTCTCTTACAAACATTGGTTAACAGAGCAATCAGAATCATTTGACGGGCTTGTTAGAGTTACGTTGAAGTTTGTTTTTAAACTTTTCCGTTCGATATTACCTGTTTGTGTTATTTTCACTAATGTAACTTCACTAAGTTACATTTTTGTTTTATTACAGTATTAATACTGATGCTGGTTAGATCCAGTGGGTATCATAATCAGATTTCCCGGATTTAAATCTTGATAGAACAATTTAAAAAAACGAACATATCTGGACGGAATTTTCAAATAGTGCCCCTGAAAATTATCATTAAAAAGACTTGTTCTTCGCCACTATCTAAAGTCTACGGTGGAACGACAACCTGAAAATTATAAGGTTGTATATCCTCGGAAACACAATCGAAGGCAGGGAATTTCATTCCTTGGCTATACGCAGAATATAAAAGCGTAGTATGTCTGAAAATATCTCAGTCACCCGCGACCATGTTGCTTTTTGAAAAAAATAGAAACTATACGGGATTTAGATCGAAGACATTGTTACTAATAGAAGGGTTCTTTTAGCATACAGGCAACGGTGATCAACAGCATTTATTGCAGACAATTTACTGTAAATTTTGTTAGTACATTTACAATTTTATCTTATTCTATATCATCATCATCATCATCATCATTCAGCCATACGACGCCCACTGCTGGGCATAGGCCTCCCCCAACGATCTCCACGACGATCGGTCCTGCGCTGCCCGCATCCATCGGCTTCCCGCGACCTCCACCAGATCGTCGGTCCACCTGGTGGGGGGCCTACCCACTGAGCGTCGTTCGGTGCGTGGTCGCCATTGAAGAACCTTTCCGCCCCAACGGCCATCGGTTCTCCTAGCTATGTGCCCCGCCCACTGCCACTTCAGCTGAGCAATTCTTCGAGCTATGTCGGTTACCTTAGTTCTCCTACGGATTTCCTCATTTCTGATTCTATCACGCAGGGAAATACCGAGCATTGCTCTCTCCATTGCCCGCTGAGTGACCTTGAGCCTTCTTATGAGGCCCATAGTGAGGGACCACGTTTCTGATCCATATGTGATCACTGGCAACACACACTGGTCAAAGACTTTCGTCTTGAGACATTGAGGTAATTTGGACGCAAAGATTTTTTGGAGTTTCCCGAACGCTGCCCATCCGAGCTGGATTCGACGAGAGATCTCTTTCTCAAAGTTGGACTTACCTAACTGGACTGTCTGCCCCAGGTATACGTAATGGTCAACAACTTCGAGTGTAATGCTCCCAATTTTAACTGGAGCGGGTACAACATGGACATTCGACATGATCTTCGTCTTATCCATGTTCATCTTAAGACCCACTCTTTGGGAAACACTACTGAGATCTTCGAGCATTGTGTTCAGGTCTCCCAAGGTCTCAGCCATAAGAACTATATCATCGGCAAATCGAAGGTGTGTTAGGTACTCGCCATTGATGTTGATGCCAAGTCCTTTCCAGTCCAGAAGCTTGAAAATATCCTCCAACGCAGCAGTGAACATCTTATTCTATAGTTAGTACAAAAATTATAGCTAAAAGTAAAATAAAATAGAATTAATTAAGAGTCAGATACTACATGACAATTGCTAAACTCACTGAGTTCCCAGGACGTCAAGTTAGGTGAACCTAGCAAACAATCCGATATCATTTTGAGAAATCGGTTTGAGCTCTCTGGCACTCTACGCAGGCAGGATGCCACCTTTTTTAACCGACTTCAAAAAAGGAGGAGGTTCTCAATTCGACTGTATGTTTTTTAACTCCGGTATTTGTGAACCGATTTTCATGATTCTTTTTTTGGTGGAAAGGGGATACTTCCATAGTGGACCCATTTCTTTCTGAAGACAATCATCCACCTCTAAGGGTGGCTGTTCACGCATGAAGATTCATTTCTATAAATAGCGCCTAAATTTTACTAAGGAGCAATTATTTTAATGGTAGATTTTGCTATTTCTCCAATTCAAGGCGTTTTTCTCTCCATATACTTTGAGTAGTGAGAACCGAATTTATTATCTCCAGTGTCAAGTCCTGTATAGTGGCGAATTTAAGGATATTTCAATAAAACTTAGCAAATAGACGAAATTCCACGTACTTCTGAGGTCGGTTCTTTTAGTACTCTGTACTGAGATTATAATATTGGTGTATGTCCTATATTTTGTGCCCATTTTGATGTTAGATTGTTACACATACTTAGATGATACTCCGTAAAGAAATAGAGGTAGAATATCTGGATATTTACTATTACTGTGTTCCGGTTTTGAAGGGGTGCTGGTGAATTTACAAGCACATGGGACATATCAACTCATGTCTCAGGGTGACGGGCGCAGTGCCCCTCAGATCTTTGCGATTTAATGCACTGCAACTGTTATGGACAGGCGTGTACCTTACCATCAGGCGCAAGACTTGTTCGTCCCATCACTTGATATTTTAAAAATTACACAAACATCATCAATAAAACACCTAACATGCACGCTAAACTCGTTAATCAGAGAATTCACGTATAGATTAAAATTTGGCGTGTGCTAACAAACCTCCTTCGAGACTACATTCCAAAATCTCCAAGTCCTTGTCATAATTAAATTATTACTAAAATATGCGTGTCTGGAACAGTCGCTTTTAATCGAATGTGTTGTTGTGTTTGTCAGGATAGCACGTTAACATGGTAAATTGATATGCATATGAAAATGAAATTCTAGTTCAGAGACGCCGTATAATACATCAGTATTAGTAGATTAACATCTCACTATCAATAAATTACGGGATAATAACTTACTTATTACTATTATTGACACAACGATCGAACAGCATACAGAAAAATTCCCTAGATCTAATTTAACTCGAACCGGTATTATAATAACCAGTAATAGAAAAAATATTATTTTACTCCTTTTTTTCATGATCTAATGAGCTAATATTTCAATAAATTTATTGTCATCCTTTTTGCTATGGTACAATGTGAGCATTACTGCGTTTTTATTTTGAAGGTGCTAGTGAATTTACTAGGACATGGTACTTGTTAGCTTATGTCTCAGGATGGAGGCGTAGAGGCAGTGTCCGGCTCTGAGCAGCTCTGCAACCGTTATGGACAAGAGTGTCATTTACCAACAGACGTTTACCAACTTAATATCGTAATAAAAATCACCTCAGTTAACGACCTGTCTTGTGCTACTTCATTCAGCTTGTGATTACCTCATTCGTGATACGATCTCGTAGAGAAATTTCGGGCGTAGCCCTAGCCATTGGGGAGGCTCATAGTTATTGTTCACGTTTCAGTGCTGTTAGCCATCAGTGGCAACATACATCCGTACCTTAAGGCGAAAGCCTTTGACACCTTAAGGTACCGCGGAATTTAGGATGAGAAGATATGCTGCAGCTTCTACGCTGCCTGAAATTTTAAATAAATTGTTCAATCAAAGTTTTATTTCAGTTCTATCATCCTGTTTTTTTATGATTTCAAGAGACGGGATGAACAAATCGTGCACCTGATGGTAAGCGCCATGCCGGTCCATAGCTGGCACAGCTACTGTGCCCGTCAACCCGAGACATAAGTTGAAAAGTCCCATGTGTCCATAAAATTCATAATGCAATGGTTAATGTGACCATGTGTGTGTGTGTGTGTGTGTGTGTGTGTTGCTTGACGGCAGGAGTAGATGAATTATTCCTCAAGGCGGTCTACTGCTACTAAAATGCAGCTATTATAAACGTCCAGAAATTAAAATCGAGGACCGGGGTTTATCAGTTTTCTTCGGGTTTCTACTAAGGAGAGGATTAGGCCATAGACCTCTACGCTGATCTAATACGAGTTTGGTATTTTGGATGTTTTTCTTCAGCATCAGCGAGAGGTGTTGCTACTAAACATTCACAAATCTGTGTACTTTATAAGTACAGTCATATACACAAGATACCTGCCCCCAAGCCGACTTCGTCGACATTTTGGTTCTGAGCACAAAAATGTGGAGAAAATTGTTAAAAGAACTTAATCTTTAACCTGTGAGCCATAAATTTATTTTGGTAAGACTCCCTGGTCGTCTCATTAGTGAATGACATTGTAAGAAAGTTTTTAATCCACTTTCATCTTTAACGTATAGTTCTTACTTAAATACAGAATACAAATTACAACCAGCTATAGTAAGACCATCGTGGCCTAGCGGTATGAGGATTGTTTTGCAAGTTGATGCAAGCATGGTTCGAGTCACATTAAAAATAAAATATTATTTAGCTAGGACTATATAATATTGTATTTTTTTGTTTTTAACCTCTGAATAGGTGTAAGGAATCTCTAAGTCTTGTTCATACAGAACAATAATTTCAATTTTAATAATTCCGTTAAATGCGGCATATTAGAACAAGAAAGAAAACTTTAAATGTAATTAAAACTGAATAGATAAATGGGAATGAAACATAGAACAATGTGTAATCACAGAAGACACGATTGTATGCAGAGCGATTTCGTGATTTGTTGCCATGCCACCACAGGTATGCGAAACATCGACATCCCGAAAAACAACCTTTCTCCCACTGGGCTACCGGAACTTAACCAACTTTTATAATCTATTTCCTTAGTTTTCTTACTGTGCACCTGACGTATACCGTGTTGGTGTATTGTTGGTGCAGTAAACAAGATCCGCAGCAAATATCCGGCGCTTACCTGTTGTGTGACGGCTCTTCCGAAACGATCACACAGTGCACGTGCTAGTAACGGATTAAAGGGAAAAGTGTTATAAAAACAGTATAAAGGGTCTGTAGAGACCAGAATGTTAAGAACTGGATCTAACTTCGCTCCAGTAGGTTATCTAAATATCTTTTTCTCCGGTGGCAAGAGACTTTAGCCAAGATATTCCCTCTACAAGCAAATAAAAACTGTATTAAAATTTATTCATTGAAAAATCATATTTCAAAACTTAAGACTACCTATAGGAAATGAAACTATTTTTCCGGATTTAAATCGCGTATATTTGTT
>NW_020655671.1:0-14024 GCF_003589595.1 Hyposmocoma kahamanoa | reverse complement strand
AAGCGGAGCGCTTCCCGCCGTTCGGCAACACTCCCAAAAAAAATGTTTGATACTTTTGGGACGGACCCTGTATATGTTGAGGTCGTGCCGATTATCACGCGCAAAACATCGAAAATCGTAGAAAGATGCCTTATTTCCCTACTTTGGAGTGCAAACGATAATCACACTTGTAATATAGTCGATATAGGAAATGAAACTATTTTTCCGGATTTAATTCGCGTATATTTGTTTTTTCAAACAAACCGACGTTTCGGGCCCTTTACAGGTCCCATGATCACGGTTGACGAACAATCTATATAATCTATCTTTGTTGAAGATGGATTTAAATGTGAGTTCATTGCGCAAAACAGCTGCCTGCTTGCAAGCAGACTTGTTAAAATATTAGAAATGAGGTGAAGAAAGAAGCAGGGTTTATAAACTTTTTTCTTTAGAATTTTATAACAAAACCTCCCGAGACTCCCGCCACTTGGCTCCCATGCCGATAATCCCATGGGACTACAGTATAATTTTATATTCTCTTGGTGTCTATATTCACGGGACCGATGTTTACTAACATTTTTAAACATGTAAGTAGCAACTTCATTTGTATCATGGGCGTATAGCCGCTCACGCGATGCGCTCCTCCTACCGCAAAATGGCGGCTATTTGGTTTCGCAAATTAGAAAAGCATTCAGTTTAAATACAAGTTTATATAAATAAAAATTATTATTCTGCATTGCTACATAAATACCCTCCGTACTACCAACAAAAATATCTCAAATAAAATGCAGTAATACACCCCAAATCCTGCACTTAAAAAGCAGTAATGAAATTTTTGGTGTACTTGGATAAATATGATAGTATTCCGTTTGAGTAGTTCTAACGTTTATCATGAAATGACTCCTTAAAGTTTAGTTTATAAACATTTATATTCAGGGTAAACTTAAAAAACGCTACTTACGGTGTGTTTTCAATAAATAAACACCGAAATCACCAGCCAAAACCCACACGATTGTCGTGACGTATTTTTGAAGTTGTTTATTTTTTTTAAATGGCAGACCCAGGCATTAAAAACTTTATGGTTTGTTAGAGTAGTTACCGAAATAGCAATTAATATTAGTTCTTTAACCTGTTATAACTTCGATATCCGATAAATCGGTATAAAATCGTGATAAATTTTTAGTTTAAAAACAAAATTAGCACAAAGATCTGGACTACATTCGGTGAACGCCACCGGACTAACAATTGCTTGGAAGGATGGCATACAAAACTTAACAAGAGGTTGGGAAAGAAAAATAGAAATATTTTAAACTTTTGACAGATATTGAAAAATGATGCAAAATATAACAATAGGCGTTCATAAGAATCAAATAACAAATACTAGAAAAAAACAACAAGTAGACAACGACGATTTTTTAATGTAATCTCAGATGGAGTTGATAAATTAGAAAATTTCTCTTCTTTCTCTTTCTTGAACAAGTAAAATAAATGATTTTTGTCGAAATGAATTTAGTTGTTTTGGGTTTGTTCTGTTCAATTTATTACACATTTTGATTGCAAATAGCGTTTTCTTTTTTCATTTGTGAAGTTAGTAAATAAATAGTATTTCTTTGCCTTGAGATCTCCTCAGCTTCGGGATGGAATAAAAAATATTTTAAAATCCCATAGAATCACCATAGGATTGAAGTTGCTACATAAATGTTTAAAAAAAGTTAGTAAAAATCAATTCCGTGAATGTAGGAACCAATAGAATATAAAATTATACTGTAGTCCCATGGGATTATAGGCATGGGAGCCATGTCCCTGGCCATGTCTATTTTTCTTGTTCTTCATAAGCAATAAAGAAGGAATTGTGAATAGGCCTGTAGTCATTACTTGTTGGGTCTTAATGGTTAATAGAATTAACCAGCTAATAAACAGCCTACTAGAATTATTGTAATTTCCGTGTGAAATGCAGTGTAGTTTACTTTGACTATTTACAGACCTGTCCTTATCAATCTCTCGAATATACTAAGAATATAAAAATTACACTTCTGAAACTTCGTTATTACATGGTAGCTTAGGCTTGTACAAATACTCAAACTCACACATTGACTTACAAATAAATGGACGACGGGTCTAATACAAAAACTACGAAAAAAATGTCCCAAGTCAACCTATTTAAACGTAGTGACATGTAAAGGAATATGAAAAAGCTAAAACGTTTCAAATTGTAATATCATCGCAGCACTGTTTAATTTTGCTCGCTTCGCTGTCAGTCGAACAAACGAAGACTAAGCGTGAATGACGCTCTGTATACGATTTTAACGCCCTATAAGTTCGGACACTTTTTAGCGCGGACCCGACGTCCTCATAATTGTAAGTCAATGAATTCACATAATCTTTTTTTCATAGCAAATTACACTTGAATATGTTACATTGATTACATTCTACCATCGAGTATATAACCAGAAATAGAGACGAAATATCATTTAATTTGTTTGAAAACTAATCTGCCACATCATTACTATGTCAACTGCACTCCAATTGGCCAGCCCGAATTCGAAACAATTGACGGGTGTCGTCAATGGGTGTCGTCAATTGTTTCACTTCAAATCGACCAGTTAACTTGACCTTTGCTATAATGGACGAAAATTGCAAAATTACATATTGAATATTTAATTACCGATGAAATTTGATTCCGTTTATTTTGTAATTAGATGTTTTGCTCTTTTTCCCCACGCCACCGAATGGTACATCACGCCATTGTTAGAGATATTATCTTTATTACAATAAATACAGAATATTTTTGGAATATACGGAGACGTACACACAGGTCAGTTGTTGACGCTGTCTATATATCAGTGCAAACGAGAGTTGATATTTATTAGTGATTTATCACTGACGAGTTACCAAGAATGTATGGCCCTTATTTCGTCTCTATTTCTGGTTATATATACTCGATGCACTCTACTATTTATCCATAAGGCAGGTTCCCTAAAGAATAAGTAAGAAATTCTAGGGCATAGTTTACAAAAGGGGGATCAAAATCGCCTCCAGTGGGCACTGAAGAGTCCTAGGGAGAAGAATCGTAGGGGTCTCGGAAGCAATTGTGAGTGTTGACGCTGTTCAGGGGTTGCTACCGCATTTGAAAAAAAAAACCTGAATTATCTATATAAACAACTCTACATGCATATATTTTTTTCTTGTGATTTTTTGTGTTAATATAATAAATCGTATTTTCAATTATTTTTTGTATCGGTGTGCGTTGGACGACAGGCGAAGCGGATGAATAAAAAATGCCTGCATCTATTACAATTTTTACACTGTCTCATCAATTATGTTATCCTAACGCATAATTTTTTCTTCAATTTTAATAAAATGTTGAATACAAGAAGTCAATTTATGAATGTTTACTACCGTTCGCTTTTCATTGGCAGCAATGGGATTTTGTTTCTGCCTTGTTTTCTTTCGGACATTGCCACCCGCTCGGTCCAGCATTAGATTGATTCATTTTCAACGCACTTCACCAAATGAAAGTTAATAAAAATAATAAAAACTCAAAAGAATGACAAAAACATCACAACAATATATCATAGTTTTACCAATTAATAACACTTCTAGTCGTGGGACACGGTCACGTTATTTTAGTCGTATAGTTTAAAACTTTCCATTTGTTTACTACATCTGCGTTTTTGGGTCTTTTAATGTGCTATATTTATATAAACGATTACAAATGTAACAAATAAATTACTAAATGCCTCGATTATTTTATAGTTTGAGTACATTGATTTACAAATAAATGGACGACGGGTCTAATACAAAAACCACGAAAAAAATGTCCCAAGTCAACCTATTCGAAATTTAAATTGTAATGTCATCGCAGTATCGCGCTGTCAGTAGAACAAATGAAGACTAAAGCGGAGTGTCGCGCTCTGTATACGATTTTAGCGCCTTACAAGTGCGGACACTTTTTAGCGCGGACCCGACGTCCATATAATTGTAAGTCAATGTTTGAGTAAATCAAATTCAAACCCATTTTGTCATTAATCATTATTCTGCCGTCTGTTAGCGCGGTTAAGTGACAAAATATTTTTTTAAGATACTATAAAAAACCATAACCCAGTTTTAGAATACTGGAATTGTTTAATGATATTTCAGCTATTCATCGTTAGGATATGTTTTCGGTAAGTCGAATACGTTAACTAATTTTAACTGTCTTTAAGAGATAATTATGTGCTCCATTTTTTGCTATTTCAAACGGATATTTGTCACTTAATGATCATTTTTCACTTAGCCGCCTTTACTTAGTGGACGGCAGTATTATGTTTGACATGAGTTTCCGTAAACAAAAATGTCGAATGAGTTTACATTTCTGTGATATGTTGTGCTCGGTAAAAAACCTCTGATGCTAAAAAAAAACGAAGTATAGTCATTGTAGTCTGTAAAATAATATACTATCGACTATTGACTAAATGTTGGTCATGCCTAAAACAGCCATGTAATAAATCCAACTGCTAGACACCGGTCAATTTTAATAGTTTAATAAGTTGTCATGTTTTATGCATACATGACACTACGTTTAGCACTGTCTATTAAAAATACTAAGAGGTGATAATGTTTCTTTCATTTTAACTCAATTAAAATGTATATGAATAAAAACTGAATTACTACTAGGCGAAGTGTCAAAATAGGAATAAAGAAGGTAATAACACAATTATAGTCTGTTCCATTTTAGACGATAAGTAAACAAAACGATTTGATTATAATTCAAAAAAATCACTCAACACATCGAATAAGAAACGCTTTCACATATATTTCGAAGATTTTGACTTGATATCTCACTACTTTTTGAACAACATTCATTTGAATAACATAGTAAAATCGTATTTGAAAAATGATTGTCAAAAAGTGAGGTTATGTTTTAATTGTAGATGTATAAATAGTCTACGGTTACATAGTGCTGTACGGAAAAAAAACATTCGGTTCATTCAATTAAAGTTTTTGTAATCGATTAGTAAATCGAACGAGTATCCAAGTGTATGGATTTGAAGGAGTATTTAATATTATGATTTCGGTAATTATAAATATGCTTTACAGGTTATGTTAGGAAAACCGCTAGTATGACTTAATTAAACATATCGATTCATTCAACTAATTAATTGATTTGTAGTTGACATTGCAGTTGGCCGTTACTAAACCGTCTATGGTCGGGTCAGTGATTTGTTTGCTTTTCGTCTAAAGTGGATTGGAACAGACTATGGTAATCATTAGAAGGTCGTAATCATTGACTTACAAATAACTGGACGACGGGTCTAATACAAAAACCACGAAAAAAATGTCCCAAGTCAACCTATTTAAACGTAGTGACGTAAAGGAATATGAAAAAGTTAAAACGTTGAATTTAAATTGTAATGTCATCGCAGTACTGTCTAATTTTGCTTGCTTCGCTGTCAGTCGAACAAACGAAGACTAAAGCGTCAATGACGCTCTGTATATGATTTTAACGCCCTGTAAGTTCGGACACTTTTTAGCGCGGACCCGACGTCCATATAATTGTAAGTCAATGGTCGCAACATACACAATTCAAATAGTTTTGGCAAAATTTCAAACTACAGGCCTACCGCTCAAATGAATCGGTTCCTGAGATAGCTGCGCGGTGCGGAAGGAGTGAATGTTTATGTAACAGCTAACTTCACTCTGCACACATGATAACTTCACCAAGAATTTACTGAAGATATTCAATAGCAAGTTGATTGAAAACAGTACATACCAAATTAGTCAACTGTTGTTATGTGTAACGATAATACAAAAAACTATTTTATTGATAATTGTTTTGGCACTTTGTTCAATCATCTTGTTATTGAATGTCGTCAGAAAAACCTTGTTGAAATTCTCCCGTGTGCAGCGCGACATAACAGTTATTCCTCCCGCATCGAGCAGCTACTTACAAATGGCAATCTTGCAAATGTCAAATTTACTCCCTCTTCAAAATAAGACAGATATAGAACACAGAAGATGATTGAAAATTCTTTGTTCTAGGCGCAAAACAAAACGACCAGAAGTTTTTTCTAAAGGACTCAGACTTCAGATTTGAGGGGAGCAGTTACTGCTGCACTCATTGCGGGAAGGCTTTTGATAATCGTAAATCTCTCCGAACTCACGTTTGGAAGGGACATTACAAAGTCCCAACTTGCTCGTATTGTAAAAAGGAATTCAAGACTCTTGGTCCGCTGATTGCACATAAATTCGAAGAACACAATATAGACGAACGATTCCGATGTAAAGCGTGCAATGCTACCTTTAATGTACAAGCTCAGCTACGAAAGCACATAAATAATTATCACATGCTAGGCAAGATACATAAATGCCAATTCTGTGATCATGAAACATTTAGTTCTGAACGATTAAGAAAACATTTAGTGAAACATAGGACGGTGAAGGAGTTTGAGTGCAAATTCTGTAAAAAGTCCTTTTTGAGAAGTTCTACGCTGCATTTACACGAAAAAATACATACAGGGGATAAAAGTAAAGTTTGTAAGATTTGTGCGCAGGCGTTTGTACAGAAAGCTAGTTTGAATTATCATATGACCAAATATCATCCCGAAATTCATTTTTAACACCGAATAGTTTTTTTTTTTATTCCATGTACATGCGGTGTCGTAAGCAGGTAGCGAAGGGTTGTTATAAAATGAAAAAAAAAAATCGATTATTATTATAACGTAATCATTTATTAACAATACTTATTACTTATCAATACACAATAATTATTTAATGTTACTCATCTATATCTATATAGTAATAAAGATTTACAAGTGTTCCATTACCAAATATTTACGTGACACTTTGTTTTTAGATGTTTTCAGTTTTATATTATTAATGGACTTGTAACAAATTACTTTGGAGTTTGGTACTTTATTCACAGAAAAATTTAACCAGCCTTTAAATTTTTTTTGCTAGATATAAGCTTGAAATAAAGAGCTTAGCAAAATAATTTAAAAATATATTGTGACCTGCATTTTTTATTTATTTATTTAAAACAAAAGTGTAATAGATATGTTTAATTAATTCCAGCAACACTGCGATATGCGATACTAAGAAAAGTCCAAAAAGCAGCAACACTGAAACGCTAAAATATTCAAAATCATAATTTAATTGGCTAATTAAATTGCAACAAGAATGACTTTGACATTTGATGTGTCAATATTTTTTTTGGCATTGGCAACTGGCACATTAGCCAACAAATTACGTAAAAATCCGTTCCGTTACGTGGGATTGCGTCCTGTTTTACTTTACATAATATTAAAAATCCCTAACGATTTTGTGAAAATTGCAGGTCAAAAATAATTTGTTTTTATTTCAGACTTTACAAAAAACCAACTAATAGCCTGGTTAGATTTTCCATTTATTTTAATACCACTAAAGGAACAACTCCTTTCACCACATGATGTATTTGCATTCGGATGAATAATTTAATAATAAAATAATGGGAGGAACATGAACAATGAACATGGCCGTGATTTAAATTCTACATATTAAGTCAAATAATTTATATAAAATGTTGTTTCCAATATTGTATCCGTAGGTACACAGAACCGTTTGTGTGCGCCATATATGCATAACTCAACGAGTTTCGTAGAACTCGCTGAACGCATTAAAAAGTATTTTAAAACACTCACCCGTCAACCCTTAGCTATCGATCCGGCAAACTTGGCTAAACTAAACGTTTGCCGTATGCGGCCCGCACCGCCCGACTCCCATCAGTATGGTTTGTAATACTGTGCTTATACTTTGGCAGACTGCTGTACGACTGGTATGCTAAAGAAATATAGCAAAATGTATGCTGACGTATTCTCACTTTTGACATTATGTTGACACTAAAATGTCACGACGATACGTTTCGTTACGTTGAATTTACTAAACCTATCATTCGAATGACAAATTAATAACCTACTAATTTTCGTATTGAAATGATTTTAATGATTATTCATTTTCATTACTAATTAGTAGTACTAATCCATAGATTCCATAGAGCATTTCTGCTCGCGATCACTTAGCCCCATCGAGTATGTAACCAGAAATAGAGACGAAATAAGGCCATCCCCTCCTCCCTGACCACTCATCAGGTAAATGGGCCCTATATCATTTTTAAATATCAACTCTCGTTTGCTCTGAAATCGCAAATTAGAAATCTGAAATAGTACAGTGCCCACAGCTGACCTGTGTGTACGTCTTCTTATATAATATGTCCATTATAGCAAGGGTCAAGTTAAACTGGTCAATTTGAAGTGAAACAATTAACGATAACCGTCAATTGTTTCGAATTCGGACTGGCCAATGTGACTGGGACACTTTTATATGGACATGGTGAATGATCTGTGGAGTTCCGAGTAGTTCCGACATAATAATCATTCGTCTCGTGCATCCGACGTGGGTAATCATTCGACTTGAGTCGAATGATTGTGCTTGTGTTCGACTTAGGCGAATGATTTACCCATTCGAATGATTAGCATTAGTAATATTCAGTCTTCAAAATTGTATTTAAAAGCCTACAGATCTGCAACACCAAAATCAAAATTCATTACATATGCTTGTCCTCTCATGTCCTCTCTAAAGGCTTCCCACGGCCCGTTTTTCAAGAGCTAAACGAGCGAGTCCGGACTCTCGGGCCGACGCGCGTGGTGGTGCGTATTCGGGTGTGTGTCACACGGTGGAACCAAAAACGGTAATTCGGTGGGCCCTCGTCTCACGGCGTCCCGTGGAAAAACGGGCCGTGGGAAGCCGCTTTAACAAAGTACCCCCACAAAACTTATTGAATAGCAGAGCCTACCGAAACCTATAAAATTATTTTGCGGAATATTTGATACTGACGAAATTCTAAAAGGGCACCGCCAATAAAAAAGAAGCGAAGAATTCAATCAAAACGGACTTGACAATTGATTTAAGTGAAAAAAAAATTCTTTATCGATTATGGTTTGAATAAGTTCAAATTGATTTCTTAAAAAAGAGTTTTGGCGAAGCAAAAGTTTTTGAAATCAAATTAATCGTTGATTTGAAATAAACACTAATGTTTTTTTTTTCTGTTTTTAAAAATGTATAGTGGATCATGATCGTTAACAATTTTTTACAATAATGATCGGAATTGAGGGACTTAATTTAGCTAAAGTAAAGAATAATGTGGATATTCCCTTCTACAAATCTCGGATCTTCTCGGAGCTGATTATATCTGAATAAGCGTATTATTTATTGAAATTTGAGTACATTGAGAAAAATTATTATTTCTTATTAAGTATTTGTTACAAATTATTGTCTCAGAAAATAATATTGTAGTTGTGTTTCTATAGGTGCGCACGTATTTATACACTTTAGCCACTTTAAGAATAAACATGAGACAACCTATATTTTGAAAATAAACAATAAAAAAGAAATTTTATACGGATTGATGACGAAATGGATATATCAATGTTAAGAAAACGTTCATACTTTTGGTAAATTAACTCTCTCAGTTCCGGTACTAATAATAATATAAAAAACGCCCTTTAAACTGAAATAACTACAAGTACTGTACTTTTTATGAATAAATTGAATATATTTTACCTTACAATTAGAAATGATTTTTATTTAATACCTTTGTGGAACGTTATCAGCTGTCAATACGAATTAAAAGAAAGAAAGTTGACAAAGGAATTATAACTTCAAACTGTAGGTCTATTACTTGTAACGTTAACTATGAGGGGACGACAGCGGAATCTTCAAAACGATTAATAGAGTCAACATTTTACTTGTTTTATAATTACTATTATACTATGAACAGTGCACGTATCGATGTAAATTACACCTAACACCATCTAGCGATAGAAGTTCGGAAATTGTAATTTAGAGTAATAAAACAAGTAGTTCAACTCCCACCTGTCCAACACGTCAATGCCAACCCCCCGGAGAGTAGGGTTGCCACTTTAACCTTTTGATTCTATCTACAAGATGAAAGCATAATTTACAGAAAATATTAATGACTATTCTCATGCTTTAAAGGGTTTCCATCAAAAGCGGATAGATTTTGACAGTTCATAGCTGCCATGTTGTTGAGGCTGCTTTTATCAAATCTCCTATTTATTTTTCAGTCAACAAAGACAAATCGTCATGGCAAGTTACAGCATCGAGCAATACGTGCAAATGATTAAAATTATCAAAATGGGTGTTCTATTGTGGCAACAATGCGCGCGTAATACACTGCCTCAGGTTCTCCTGAATACTCACGAGCATCGGTGAGATTTTCGATAGATCTTGCGGTTCGCTGACGTACGGGTGTTTGCTGATGGTTCACTGTAGCAGTCGACTCAAATATGGCTACCAAACGTTGAATAATCGACTGGGAATGACGACCGCGTAAACCGTAAATTAGGCGCAAAGTGCGCATCGTTGCCACAATAGAACACCCATTTCTATAATATTTTTTTACCATTTGCACATGTTGCTCGAGGCTGTGACTTGCCACGATTATTTTGTCTTTATTTACTGAAAAATAAACCGCAGATTTGACAAAAACAGTGGAAAAAAATGGCGGGTTTTTGTTGTTACAGTTTTTACATACCTAAAATTTTTAGCTTGTGTATTATTTACGTTTTGAGTTTCTTGATCATTTGTTACCTGTTTAAGTCGGTGGCTCTATAGTCAATGCTCAACAAATATAAATAAATAAAAATACAAAGGCAGCCTCAACAACATGGCTGCATAAACTTTGTCAAATTACTTACGTATCCAAGGGCTTTACTCTCGTTCTTAGTGCGACATTCGTCCGAAACAATTACTGCGAAAATGAAAGAGAATGTCAAGTATGAAGCTACATTCGCGTCATGCGCCCTTTAATATGGTCGAATATTACTTATTTGACAGTAATTGTCGGAGAACAAGAGTACAGAACCTGTACAATATCATCTCGTATTTGTACCTCGATTATGCTAGTACGAAATAGAAACGAATAGCTGAACAATTCATCATTTTGAAGCACTCTTGTTAAAATACAAAAACACAACAATAAACGAGTCTCTTATTTGATATCAGTTTTTAAACACCTAACGATAGTTTCAATTCTGTAATTAATGGAGCCTGTGACGCCCCGCGCTATGTTACGTGAGCGCACCGCGAGATTGTGCGAATGTGTGCGTACATATACCCCGCGCGGCGAGTCACACATACAAGCCCCGCTGCTTTTGTTACGTACTATGGTGTAACTAGGGTTTTTTGTAAGTGTTATGCGATTTGTGAACCCATTTTGATGATTCTTTTTTTGTTGGAAAGTATTGGTCCCATTTAAATTTGAAGATAACATTCTACCTCGAAGGGTGGCAAACTAGGGAATGAATCTAGTTTCGCGCATTTTCCGGTAACCGATTTCAATAAAACTTGGCAAATAGATGTAATTCAACTAATTTTTGAGGTCGGTTTTTAGTGGTTACATAGAAATTGTGTTTAAAACAAATATAGGTATATAAGTGCTACGTGTAGTGCATCAAGAGCTCAAGAAGATGATCGAATATTCTTTGTTCTAGGCGCAAAACGAACCGGCCCGAAATTCGTACTAAAGGACACCGACTACAGGAAAGAGGGGAACAGTTACTGCTGCACACAATGCGACAAGGTGTACGACAAACAGTTTTCTTTACGACATCACGTTAAAACGAAGCATTACAAAATACCTATACACACTTGCTCGTATTGTAAAAAGGAATTTATGACTCCGGCCCCTTTAACAGTCCACAAACTCGAAGAACATAACGTAGATGAGAGGTTCAAGTGTAAAGCGTGTAACGCAGCCTTTAACACTAAAGTTCAACTGCGAAAGCATACAAATAATTACCACATGCTAGGTGAAAAACACAAGTGTCAGTTTTGTGATTATGAGACATTTAGTTTTGAAGGGTTGTATAAACATAAATTCAAACATAGAACGGTTAAAGAATTTCAATGTAGGTTTTGTAAAAAAGCCTTTTTGAGAAAGGCCACTTTGGATTTGCACGAGAGGATACACACGGGCGACAGGAGGAAGGTTTGTACAATTTGTGGACAAGCGTTTGTACAGAAAGCCAGTTTGAATTATCACATGACTAAATATCATCCTGAAGTTAATTTTTAGCACTTATTACTTACTGTTTAGGTACAGTTTCGGGTATTGGTTGTGTTGATTGTTTAAGAAATACTTAAGGGTATCGAAATTTGACCCGAACGGAATCTCTGCAGACCTGTCAAAAAGTGACAGTCTCGAAATTTACATTTGGTCACTCAAATGTGTCTGAATAGAAAAATTACAAATGAATGGCCCATTTCTGGATATTGTACTCTCTTTATTTTTTATCTTTGAAACGATAATAATTATGATATTATAATGCAAGATACTTTGACCACCGTGCACCGTTACTGGAGATCTACTCCCGTCCCGTTCTCCATCTGACATTCATGAAATACAAGGATTAATTAATTGATAAATAAATAAATAAATAAATAACGCACACACTCAACATAGCCCCGCACTAGGGAAACCCTGTGTCGCGGGTGCCATGGACACACATATAGACAACCACATAAAGACAACCACAAATTACAACCAAACTCACGAGAGAAATAAATGTAGGAGATACAAATATATCTCCCTGCCCGGGAATCGAACTTGGGACCTCTACGTAGTAACCACCGTTCGGCCACGGAGGCAGTTCATGCCATACATTTTTCTTTACAATTATTATTAATCACTTTTAATTATGACATACACGATTATGACATCTCGTATTAAATCAATGCATTTTAATTTATGAATTTATTGTCTAATTATTGTTTTTACATTTAGTCTAAGGGTCGTATTCCAAAACTCTTCTCAATGCTCAAGTCAGGATTTGAGTATGGTTTAAAGCACTCGAAATCATACTCAAGTCCCTTCCATTAGGGTCGTATTTCCAGTGCTTGTGTTTCCAGTGCAATCCTGACTTGAGAGTTGAGTAGAGTTCTAGAATACGAATCTTAATCTATCAGTATGTATTATTTGATTGTTGTATTTGCATGCTTTTATTTAAGAAGGCCGAATAGGTTTAAGTGCTGATTAAATTTTTACCATCAACATATATAATGTACCGGAGCCTATTTGAAGCGAATAAATTAATTATTATTATTATACGCCCGAAACAATTACAGTTGAATAAGTTATACTCGTCCAAATTAAGATGCAATGTCAAAGTGAAATATTCATTCGCATCATGCGTCTTTTAATTGGTCGAGTATTAATTACTTATTTGATAGTAATTGTTTCGGACGAATGTCGGAAAGAGAATGTGAGTAAACCCCCTGTTTTAAAGATTTCGTATTAACGTTTCGTACAATATCCAGAAACTAAAAAATGATCTAAGAGATTTCTTAAATGGATCATTCAAACCGAATTCTTAGATTTTCGACATTGTTATAGGCTAATTATGACTATTTTTTCGGATGTTAATCGTGTAAATTGTTTCTTTTTTTCACACAAACCAACGCTACAGGGCTTTTATATTTATATTTACGGAGTTCACGAGTCTTTGACATGCGTTTTTCGCTTGCTTGCGTCGACTGGGTACACGGCGTTGAAATCTGCCTTCCGCGCAAAGGCATTCACGAGTCTTCCGCTTTGTTTGGGTGTCGACACTCTTGAAATGGCTGCTGCTCTGTTATTGACTAGTGATGCTGTCCTCCGCAAACGTTCCTTGTTGCTTGCGTGGAAATATCAAGCGTGTAGGTCCCATCAGCGGAGTCATCCGTGAGCATGAGACCAGCAAAGTAGCGATGGACGATAATTAAAAATAATCGAGTTATTCGATTATAAACATGATCAAAATAAATCGATTGTTGATATCAATTAGTTACTACACTTCACTTTTTGATTGTTGATCAAATATCGATTGTGAATCGAAGTAGTTACTAATTTTTGATGTTTGATCAAATATAGTAATAGTAAAAAAGGAATGTTATTAGATTAGTACCAGGATTGATCGGTACTAACATTGACTTACAATTATATGGACGTCGGGTCCGCGCTAAAAAGTGTC
>NW_020655670.1:0-12538 GCF_003589595.1 Hyposmocoma kahamanoa | reverse complement strand
GGAAGGCGTTCACAAGCTGACATTCAACAGTCGCGCGCGTCATTTCGGCCATTGGATAATTCTACACAGCGTTTGTTACTTTCGACCCCAGTTACTTTTGTACCGGGTCGGTTTTAATTAACAATAGGTAAGCAAATTACATTTGAAATCGTCATATTGATTAAACTTCAATCCTCACTAGTAAGGCAGATTCCCGAGAAGATTGAGCATGAAACTAAAATACGTGGTGAATTGAAGTTGCGTGGTTGAAGGGTAATTGGTGTTGATGAAATCACAGGCACATAAGACTTGTCTATTTATCTCTCAGCGTGACGAGTATAGTGGCAGTAATAGACCTTTGCGATTTAAAGCTCTGAGTGGCACTGCAACTTAGCTTACCACCAAGCGCACATCCTTGTGCGTCCCGTCACTTGGTGTCATAAAAAATTAAAGAAAATAATAATGAATCTTCTCTTTAATTTATAATGTAACTTAATTTGGCTTTATTCCATGTGACGTATATAGTAGTTTGTACACACGCCAGCACATCAAGCTAAACATTGACGTATCTTGTTCCGTTGCACTGGAGGCGATTTTCGAACAAAAATTTGTAGTCTGATGTGCCGTTGTCCGTACAACAAGTGCATAAAATGCGTCATATTACCCGAGACGAGTATATGCCCCCGAGCCGCAGGGGAGTATGGATACTTAAGTCGAGGGTAAAATGGGTTTTATGAACGAGTTATACACTCTGCTTTTCACTTCGATTGCGAGGAAATTAAACAGCAATATTACAAATAAACGATTATTTTCTACACGTGACTCAGGTCGGACCACATAATGCTCTGTTATATTTTAAAGCTCTTATTTTTATGCATTTCCATTACTTATAACTTATTAGAATTACTATTACCTACTTTTTTAATTTTGAAATATAACACGGATTAAAAAAATAAAAGTAAAACTTTATTTTGTAAAGTTGAACTGTGCGTGGCTGTTGGCGCAGGCGTCATTGCCTCTGTCTTAAACGACGATTTTATTTTATGCACTAGCGCATAAAATCCTTTTTTATGCAGCCTACACGCAGGATAAATACGAACTTTAAGAGCATGAGAAGTGAAAAAAATATTTTAAGAATAAAATAAACCCATTTGTATTGAATTGAAACGTACAGCTCGTATCAAAATGGTTCTTTTAAATCGAACCACAGTTTTCACTTAACCAAAAGTACTGAATCAACAGACTTGCAATTCGATTGAAAGTTATTCGATACCATAGAGTAGTGTATGCTCATGCAAACTTCATATAGGAATGTGTTAAGTTGCTAGTAGAGAAATGGAGAGGATTGATGTTTCAATTGAAAATTTTTGTAATATTTTTTTGTTGTTGTTTGTGTACAGTCACGAGCAAACTTGATGATGATTTTCATTCTTGTCGCAAGCAGCTTAGAGTTGAATTTAAAAGTTTGACGTGCGCAGTACCTGTACTATGATGTAAGGAGTCTATAGAGTTATCACAATGAAAAATTATGTCACAATTACTAATTGTCATACTCCTACAACTTTTCTGTAGAGAGGTTTAAAGTTTCTACGAATAAAATTAATCGATACCGTTTTATGCTTGTGAATAGGAAAGTCATAAAATGTCACATACACATACATAATTTGTTTCATATAGTTCGTACAATTTGTATGACTTTCACGTGATAAAAGCACTTTTGATGTATGATCACATGTGGCTTTATTACACCAAGTGTACACATTGCCACGGTACCTATTTAAGGCGTTAATTTATAAATATAAATAAATAATAAATGTGTCGGTATATATTTACGATTATTACATTATATTACATTTATTTCTTTTTGTGATTGTCTATGTGTGTGTCCATAGCTCCCGCGATACGGGGTTTTCCTAATGCGGGGCTATGATTGTGTGCGTTATTATTATTATATCTATTTTAGACTCTCGCCTCTCCCAAGATCTAAAAGATTAATTTTGAATTAATTAAATAATTTTTTTATTATTATATTATATTCTATCAGATTTGGTTTTTTTATTCCCTCACATGGTAATATGGATAATATCGAAAAGCTATTTCCAATCAATCAATCGATTCACATGAAGAACATTTCAAAGTAGCGACTTACTTCAACAAGTTTTATCACAAAAAATATTTAATAGTACTTATAAAAGAACGCTTACAATCACTGAGTCTGTACCTTAATGAAAAAAACACGAAAAATTAATTAGGCGTTATGCATAGATTTCCGATAAAAAAATACTGCGTCAATAAGGAATAGGATTGGTATTGGGCACTTTCCAAATAGAAGGCAAACATTTTCGACGCGTAACATGATGAAATATGAAATGCCTTACCAAAGGGTGACCTAGTGAGTAAAATTAGACGGAGCTCTGAGCGGGATCAAAGCGAGCTGCCCGCAAGCGCTCTCTTCACCCTTATCTAGGTCTCTTTACCATTTGTTACTCTGTGCATTTCTATCTGTAAATTAAAACTGTTGTTTCTGTGTGCAATTTAAATGGCAGAATGGTTTGTAAATAAGTACGACATTATAAAGTTACATGTGTCATGAGCCCGAGAATTCGATGATGATTTTATTAAATTCAACTACCTCCGTGGCCGAACGGTTACCATGCCGGACTGCCCCGCACAGGTCTCAGGTTCGATTCCCGGGCCGGGAGAAATATTTGTATGGCCTACACTTATTTCTGTCGTAAGTTTAAGTGTAATTTGTGGTTGCCTATGTGTGTCTCCATGGCACCTGCGACCCAGGGTTTCCCTAGTGCGGGGTTATGTTGAGTGTGTGCGTTATTTATCTGATAAGGAATAATGATAAATTTCGTTATTTCACAAAATTGTCACAGGAAAACAATAGATCTTACGATTTGTGAAGGTCACCAGACCTTCAGTAAATAAGGTTGAAAAGAAAAATATAATAAATAAAATAAATATTTAAAAAAAACATGCTAAATAAAAGAACAATACGAAATCCAAAACTATTCAAAAATAATAAGGCACTAAAATTGAAACTAGGATTTGTTTGCAGATGCGAACCAGAACGCGCGGCATCTTTCTTTCATTCGTGCGCAATCTGAATTATTCCATTTACAAATCAACAATATCATCAAACCTTTTCCATTTCTGCTGCACATAGATCTTTTCTAAGGAAACAGTTTAGGTCAAAGTCCGCCATCATATTCCAATGTAGATTAGGAACTTCACGCGTTTTCCAAGAGCTGAGAACCTTTTTCGACGTGGGAGGTTTCAAGTCATCAGGAAGTTTTTATTCATCATTAGTGAGATGCATTGACATCACAACGCAATAACACGACCGCTCAATTAGGAAGCAACCGTTCTCAAAGTGGGCTACCACGGTTTTTCCATTTCATTATAATAATATTACAATACAGAGTAAAGACGAAGATATCTATTCAACCTTGAACTATAACAAACTACATAAAGGTTTCCATATACGGACGATTCCTCGTTTCGATCGATTGATGCCATACGCCAAGTCAGACAACTTTTACTGAAGTTACATTCACAGCATTATGTTATATTGGCATTTTATTGCATGGCGCAGCTTCTAATATCGAAACAATTTTTATTTTGCAGAAGGGATCAGTTAGAGCGATCTATAAATTAAGCTCAAATACCTCACCTAGGGAGATTTTTAAAGACATTGGCATATTGACCACTGCATCATAATTTATTACAATTGCATACTTTTGTACGTCTCAATATTGAATTTTATAATAAACGGAGTGACAACACACATAATTTTACTACCAGACATAAATGGAAGCTTGAGTTCCCGAAGTAAGATTTCTGAAGGTTCTCGGTTCTTTTGTGTAATTCAATATTATAATAACATTCCAAAAGCTGTTTTAGACCAAATCTAAAAAATCATGTAAAAGTTACTTGACTAAAGCAAGGATATTACTCTGTTATGAATAAATGTTAATAAGCCGGTTTTGCTTAAAAATGTAAAAGTATTAAGTAGGATAAATATATATATATATATCTAAAATGCATTAAATTTCGAATTGGCGATTTCGAATATAATTTGATGACCTGAAATAAAGATAATTTTGATTTGATTTAATCGTCACGTAATCGTATCGATCCGTACCCACTCTTCTGGCGTTCAATTTAATCTTTAACTATATAAACATACACTATCGATTCGTCGTTTCGATCAGTCTAAAACGGCGGATCGTGAAAACAAATCGACTCGTATATGGGAACCTTTAGTCCAGCTTAGTCGCTGGAATTAGCTGTCTCTTTCATACTAACCGCATTGGTCATAAATACTTAACGAGACCATACATTTCGCTTAAACTTCGTATACCGCTGTCTCTTAAAAATGTCCCGGTTTGACAAAATAAGCCAGACGTGACAGTAAATTTAAAAAAATAGCTCAACAGTGAAAAACATGTAAAGCCAGTCCACCAGATTACACAACATTAGTATTTTTTTTAATTTTTGATCATTAAACATTTTTAGTGTTTTTTTTTAAATCATTAAACATTTTGTAACTATGTAACAATAAATTTACAGGCGTCTCGCTTTGAGAGAAACAAAACATGGTAACGTTATGAATACAGTAAGTATGGGATTTTGCAGCTCGGCAAATAAAACATGTGGTCGTGTAAGTTTGACTTAATAAGTCACTTTTGATATCAATTTCAAAAATTCGCATATATTTCCGTGAATTCTAAAAGATGTTAACCACATTAAAATTAAAATACAGCGGGTTGCACATGAGACCGTATCTCTATGCTGCTGCAAGATTGATGAGTACAGCGCATCTAGATAACTAGCAACCTACTTCGTCTTCACTGCATTTTTAAAACACATTAAGCTGACATGTGAAGTTTACGTATAACTACGGGGCTCTTATAAAAACATATTATACGATATTTCCAGATTTCTATGTAAGTTGACAAATATTTCGACTCATCCGAAGAAAAGAGTCCGATGTGATTATACAGCGAAACGAGGATAAATACATAATCTCGATATTGAAACTAAGGCCTATACACGGTGTGTTGATTAGCATTCTCGCCATCTTTAAGAAATTAATAATAGAAATAATGCTAAATCATCTAAAAATGTATATTCTATTCAATATTCTGGCTAATTGTATCTAGTAAAGTTTTGTAAAATTGTCCCCAAGTGTATTCACCGCGTAGAACAGTGATCCCGCCACTAGCTTCACCGAGCGATACGTAAACTTTCTCAATCGCTTATTTACCTATTTTTTAAATTATGTTAATGTACTAGTATTGTTTTAACTTACTAATTATTTGCAATACTTGGAAAGATGTCCGAACTTTTACTTACATTTGGTACTTACCAACTCCAGTTACATGAAAGTATTGCTAGAAGTACCTAGCACCACAGCTGGTAGCTTGCTCCGTACTGGTGCCAGCCACAGATATATATAACAGCCGTTTGAACTTAGCACATTCCTCACAACAGAAAAAGCAGAAAGAAACCAGAGATAGAAACACTCATAACCTGCATAAACTAAAGGTTTTCACATCATGCCATAACTCGCACTTGATGGTAATGGAGGGTCTGGTAAGCCTGGTAGCGGTTTTTTTTTGCGTTAACTGTTGTTTACATACCAAACCACGTGGCATTTCGTGAGAAACTAGAACGTATGCGCGATGTCAACAGAACGTAGACACAATACGCAAAGTTGACTGAAGATCTACCAATCACGCGCTCGATACGATACTCCCCCCGTCCCTACCCGTACCCTACCACCAAATAGAATAGTTAGATAAATGCATATTTTCTGCGCATAGGTCATTATTCAAATGGTGGCCGGTACTTCCGGCACGTGCAGTGCAAGTCAATGACCTTTGGATCAAGCATGGTAAGCGCAATTAAATAAAAATTGGAATTTAGGAATTTTTTTTCGGCATATTTTTTAGTGATAAGGGTTCAGCTTCGGATATACGTGGGGTGCACTATAAGTTTCCGGAATGAATAAGAAAAAAATACTATAAATAGTCTGAAATGAATTTATTGTTTCTCAATATAGGTATTCTCTGTTAGCGTTAATGCGCTTTTTTTACGAATGAACCAATTTTGATAACATTTATGCCACTCCTCTTTGACAATCTCTGAAACATATTTTTTATACTCTTCGACAGCCTCTTTAGATGATGAAAATCGTTGACCGCGTAACTGGTTCTTAATTTTTGCAAATAAATAAAAGTCATAAGGGCTAAGTCGGGACTGTACGCGGGATGGCTCATAAGGTCAATGTTGTTCACCTTCAAAAATTCATTTGTCTGTCTGGCCGTGTGAGTACTGGCATTATCGTGGTGCAAGATGACACAGCGTTTACGGTTATTTTTACGGAGTTTGTCCATATTCCGGCAAGCAAATGGTCGTGTACTACACTATACACAGTACAACGATTCTCCAAAGCAACAGTAGCCATGTGTCCAGTTTTATTAAAAAAAAGAAGCAATCATCCGCTTAGAGGCACTTTGCACGCGCACCACTTTTGTTGGTTTTCTGCTCATCTCGAAAGACCCATACGCTCAATTGCTGCTTTGTTTTGGGATCGTAACTACAAATCCATGTTTCGTCACCTGTTACTATGTCCCACACCAAATTTGATACCAAATGACGCGATCCGTTTTTGAGCCTCAGTCAAATTGTGTGGGATCCACAGAGAGCACAGCGTTTTACACTCAAATGTTTGTGTAGTATTAATTGTATTTGACTCGTGCCATGCCTAAAGATGCCCGAATCTCATGGTCACAAGGTCACAAGCCTGTCTGTTTTGATCATACGGCGCACAGCATCAATGTTTTTGTTGTTCACAGCAGTGGACGGGCGACCATCACGAAATTCGTAACTAAGATTCACACGACCGCGTTTGAATTCTGCAAACCAGCTACGTATAGTCGACTTACATGGTGCTTCTTCACCAAAAGCTGTTTGAAGCAGAGCGAAGCTCCGCTGAGCTGTTTGATTACATTTAAAGTCGTAGAAAATCGTACTACGATAATTTTCACGAGTTTTAATCCATGGTGATATAGACAACCAATTTGTAAAATGACGCCATAATGTAAAAACAAGTGACAGTCAGATAAAACAAACTGTATTCTACAGCCAAAGAGTTTCATTTTCAAATGTTATAATTACTTTTTAAATATTGTTTATGTAAGTGGCTAGTTCCGGAAACTTATAGTGCGCCCTGTGTAGAATGACCTCTGTAAATATGGCGAGAATGCAAATCAACGCATTGCATATGCGTTTTCAGAATTTTTATATATAATAAAATAAAATAAAAGTCCAACAACGTTCGATCTGATGTCTGCAACGAAGAATAACGATGGAAATGTACAGTGTCCTGAGAATAAACAGTTTTACACATAAGTGTTTGTGATGATGAGTCGATTGAGTCGGATGAGTCGATTTTTTTGGAAATTCCAATTAGAAAAGGTTTACTTCTCGTACAAATAATAATAATGCACACACTCAACATAGCGCCGTACTAGGTAAATCCTGTGTCGCGGGTGCCATGGACACATACATAGGCAAGCACAAATTACACCCAACTCACGAGATAAATAAATGTAGGCTATTCAAATGTTTCTTCTGGCCCGGGAATCGAACCTGGGACCTCTGCGTGGCATCCGGCCATGGTAACCGTTCAGCCACTGAGGCAGTTAGTTATTATGGAAGTTATTATTGATTCAAATTTTCAAGTCAACATTTTCTGTAATTTAAATAAAAAATAACGATAGTCGTGGGATTACATGCAACTTTTATTATACCCATTTGAAAACCTCCTTTCAAAATTTTGTCAATATTTTTGGTAGATAACAATTTATACGGAGTCCTATGAATTATTAACGACAATGGCGGATACCACAGACTACAATTTGTTTTCAAAGCAGATTATGATTAATTGAAGCTTAGAATTTGAGAATTGTGACATAAGTATCTATTTTATATTGTGTAATCGTTGTCAATCTTGTCCTTGTGAAACGAACTACCAAAATCAAATACCCATCTGATTCTCAAAAAATCTTTAAAATTATTTGGTATAAAGAAATAAAGTAGACAATGTTACCGACAGTATAACAATCAAAGGACAAGTTCAATTACATAAACGACCTACACCGTGAACAGTGTGACAAATAACAGGTAAAACTTTTTTGCTACAACATAAAAATCAAGGGAGGAGATAGTACTTGAATTTGGTCACAGCAAATATTGGATCAGAAGTAGCAAACTCGTTTGCTGACAATTCTTCATCCGTTGATCTTCATGCGTTGATTGATGATCACGGGTATCACACCATAAATATTGAAACTGTTACATATTTAATGACTCATAAATATTGCCCCACTCTCGATTTCATTATGTTGACGTACTCAAGAAGCACAAAAACTTAAATGTTAGCAAAGTTGCTGATCCAGAAGTCATTCCACCATACTCCCTAAAACCTTAAGCAGATGTTCAGCTTCTCCAGACTACGCAGATTATTATTCGTTCTTTGAAAAATGGTACATTTTCTGAATGGAAGAAAGCGAGAATTATTTCTATTTACAAATTGAGGAATCAAAACGATGTCATAAGTTAACGCTCAATATCGATACTATCTTTTTGTACGAAGATCTCTATTGTGTCGTAATGTAATAACGGGGTGTGCTCAGAGGAACTTTTCGAACTGATACCACCGTCACGTTTCCACCATCGCAGCACCCGCCAGAAGAGTAGAACACATACCCACATCCTTGATGCCTGGTGAATCCTTGCGAGCATCACGTTCGCTGCTCTCTCGAACCTGTAAAATGTGAAAAAGTCTGCCTCTCGAAGTATTTCTTTTACGCTATGATTGAGGTTCTTCAAAAAGCGAGCCAAAAAGACTATAGTTCTTATGCCTATTATTATTTTTTTTATTGACCAAAGTACAGGAAAAAATACTTAATGACTAATTACCAACTTCGCTCACAAAAGCCCTTCCGGCTTTATCCGCGGCGAAGGAGTTCAGTCTATTTAATAAACTAAAGATATAATGTAATAGAGCAATAATCTTATCTTAAATCTTACTTAAAATCCGGAGTTAGGCAAGGATCACATTAAGACCATATCGTGTTTATCATTTTGTATTATTAATGATATATCTCAAATCCGTCACAGTAATTTTTTTTATGTACTGATGACCTAAAATTATACAATAATGACTACAACGTAAACGAAACACGTAGCGCTACTCCAAAGTGACCTCAAAAAAGTTAAAAAATGTAATATGGTTATTAAAATATCAAAAAAAAAATTGTTTCACATGAAACATTCTGACAAAGTCAATATTACCACGTCACACTACAAAATTGATGACATCGTCATAATATAAGTTTCACAGATTTACGATCTCAACCACCGAAATCAACCAAAATTTTGTGTCACGTATTGACTAAATAGTGAAGAAATGACTGAAACATCTCAGCTCTTATGCCAAATAAAATATCTTCAAGTGTTACTGAATTTGGTGAAGACAGATGGAATCACGGACATAATATATCTAAATAGGTGACGCAAATGTACCTACTTTGCATGCCCATGTAAGGTACAAACGCTTAGTTGCCGCTGTTACGCTTCAGAATGCGCCCAGCGTTATCGTAGTTAAACATCAGTCGACAATACAAAAAATGCTTAATTATGCCATTAGAAACTGAAAAAACACCACAACTGTGAGAAGATGAGTAAACAGGGACATTTCCTTCCACAGCTATGTAATTTTGTAATCAGAATATGCATAATTTATTTTACAACCAATTATTTTCACACTGAATGAATTTCGAGAAAACACATGCAAACGAGTGTATGCTGCTTAATTCGTCATCCATCGCTGTTCCTTGGTGCGGTACACTTGTGATCCTTCTTCAGTAGGCTATGAATATCGAACGAGCGATTTTTTCGTATAATACATTTTGTTTTGTGGTATGGCGGCTTCCTCATGTTTTTGGTCAAATTTTACGATTAGTGATGTTCACTTAATGCAACACAGGTCTCGATTCTAATCGACATAGGAAACAAAGGGATAATAATTCTTAAGACCTTAGAAAATGTTATAAAAATATTCTTTACAGTTTGTTTTTTTTAATTTTCCGGAGCAACTTTTTTTCAAATGGCTTATTAATAAAGGACTTAATTATCTTATTCTGGTATTATTTTACTATATTAATATTAGACGGCCGCTTGTAATCAACAAATACTTGAAATATCATTATTCTAAATACGTGTTGCGTTCGTGTCTTCAATTTAATCAATCGCTTTAGTGTCGAAGGAGGTTTCCCATCACTAAATAGCAGTTGTGACGTCATCGGAGGTACAAAAAATGTTTGGTTTGTATGAGTACGCTTGGTTTTCATACAGACCGCGGTACTTGCGGTGTCTATTAGGAAACATGTCTGTGGATGGAGTAAAACGGTAACCGAATGGTGGCTAAAAAATGATTGTAGAGTCGTGAGACAAGATGAGTGGACGGCATTGTCAACGTTGAGGGTCATAGATGAGTGAGACTAGCACAGAATTGTGCTGGATAGCAAAAACTACAGGAGGCTTATACCCAGCAATAGGCAATGTCGACGATGTTCATGAATTTGCTTCTATTGTGTGGAATCTATTGTACGCTGTTCATTCGCTACTCATAGAGAGCGTGTAACGCGCCTTTATAAGACATCCAACATTCATTTGGCAAGGCAATCTATAACTGCCCAGCAACCAGCACATCTTTGTTCCATCTTGCTGTCTCTTTCCAAATACGCTCTTAGAGTATTAGCCCTTCTTATAATACAACTAATAATCGCTTTTCAACTTTATAATTTCAACCTCTTATTTAGACCACGACATATATACCATGGTACAAAAGTATCGGCAAAACGGTGGCATGGTTTGCCATGCGCTCTCTTGAAATCGCTACTGAAAACAATTTTTCCTTATACACGCACATACCGAGCACTTACCGTATAGTGCTGAGACATGGACGTTCACGCAGGAGACTGTATACAGTTTGAATGCACAGAGGACCATGAATCTTAATCGGCTTGGCATCAGCCTTGTAGGCCGAGATACGACGACGGACGAAAGTCCGGGAAGCTGGAACTCGGATCATGGAACTCAAATGGGGCTGGGCGGGGCAAAGCAAGGTGATGACAAGTGGAGCACGACGTCGACTAATTGGTAGTCGAGGATGGGCAAAAGAAAGTGCCGGGCGCCCAGATGCAAGGTGGGTCGACGACATAGTTCGCGTCGCGGAGCGTCAATGGATGCGACCAGCACAGGATCATGGTGGATGGCACAAACTTCGGGAGGCCTATACGCAACACTGGGTGAAATCAGGCTGTGGATGAGATGGTGATGATGACGCACATACAAAATTTGTCTCAAAAAATTATCTTTGTATTCAAACACCTATGATATTATTTTAGTGACAGCCTAAACTTTAACCTTTCGATCGCCACTGACAAAAACTAGTTTCGTTCCCTAGACGCCAAGTCTGTTATAGTGATGAGATATTTTATTAATTTCCACCTCATATTAATTCAATTCTCCTAAGTCAAAGAAGAACATAACTGATGATAAAATGCAACTATGAATCCATACTTAACTAGAATATATAAATATCAGAAGAAATATCTTAATATTGATTTATTAATTTCAGTTGAAAATTAAAGGGTTTCATTGCCGCTTTAATGCGTCATTGGCGTATGAGCCAAGTTAATGTAAGACGCTTTAAAGCGTCTACGGAGGTCATAGGAATAATAATGTACGTCTAGGGTAAAAACAATCTTTGCTTATTTACTGTATCACGTCTGGGAGTGGTGTAAAAATATCCTAATCGTATTGGATCGAGCTCAAAGATATTTAAAAAGTTTGCAATCCTATGCTTTTGAAAAAGCTGAGTCTACCTAGAAGCAAATGTGCTATCAGTACAACAAGTCTACCTAACTTAACTTAAATAATGATAACACTAACTGAACCCCTTTTGGAACGTCTTCTGTCTCGAGCAATCAAAAACGCTGTGACGATGCTGACCTCCATCATCATTTCACCTCTTTATCGTCCTCATTTCTGGTGCCTAGCCACTTATATTTAAAAGTTTGAATCGTTCTCGAATTCCTTTTTCCTTGACTATTCTTACGTTTCTTCGATCCGTCGTCACTCCCATCAAAATGCTTGAAACGAATCACCTTCATTTCCTTATTGTTAAACTTTACGTCGATTACTACGAAAATTATATTGTATAGACCCTTTGGGGGTGAGTACTGTGTATTGCGTTATTTAGTTTTACGGGGAGTGTTTATCATTTTGTAATTTATTATAGTCTTTCTTTTCCTTTTTTATTATCTCTCAAAATAAATCGTGTGCACAAAGCCTTCTGCCTTCTCATTTTACTCCACACTGCCACAATGGCACTAGGACTTTGTTTGCATATAATTCTTAGAGGCTGTGGTGAATTCAGCCCGCAAAACTGAACTCCTGCTTTATTCTTCCT
>NW_020655669.1:0-27127 GCF_003589595.1 Hyposmocoma kahamanoa | reverse complement strand
CGTGGTTTTTGTATTAGACCCGTCGTCCATTTATTTGTAAGTCAATGGCTACTCAAGTTATTTTAAAGTACAATGGGCTGCATTAAGAGTTAATACTACCCCAACTCGAGTATAAATCTTTCCCATACTAAAACGGTTCATTTTGTTTAGGAACACCGGTTTTATTTCAGAAAACATTTTTTAACCGACTTCAAAAAAAGGAGGAGGTTCTCAATCCGAGTGTATGGTCTTTTTTTTTGTATGTATGTTACGCGATAACTCCGGTATTGGTGAACCAATTTTCATGTTTCTTTTTTTGTTGGAAAGAGGGTACCTCCATAGTGGTCCCATTCCAGGTTCACGCATAAAGATTCATTTTTATAAATAGCGCCTAAATTTTAGTATAATGAGCAATTATTTTAATGGTTGATTTTGCTATTCTTTAATTCAAGGCGTTTTTCTCTCTCAATATATTTTGAGTAGTAGGAAACGATTTTTATTATCTCCTGTGTCCTCAAGTCCCGTATAGTGGCGAACTAGGGGATGAATCCGGGTTTGTGCACTTTCCGGTAACCAATTACAATAAAACTTGGTAATTATATGTAATTCCACGTACTTTTGAGGTCGGTTTTTTTACTACTCTGTACTGATTATTTACAAAGGATATTAAAGCCATTTGAGAAATGTATAACGTATACTGCCGTCCATTAACTAAAACGCGGCAAAGTGTCAAACGGTCAAATATACGTTTTAAATAGCAAAAGATAGAGCACAAAATTATCTTTTACAGTCACAGTAACAGTTAAAATTAGTTAACGTGTTTGACTTATCGGAACTTACCCTAACGATGCATAGCTGAAATGTTAATAATAATTTCAATATTCTAAAACTGGGTTATGGTCTTTTATATCTCAAAAAAATATTTTGTCACTTCAGGAACAGTTACTGCCCCCAGTATTTTCAGAAGACTGAAGTCTTATCATATATCAGGATTTCAACACTGCTTGGCAACCATAACACAGTATCCCAGGTTGAATGTATGGGTATCAACATGGCTGTAGAAGCAATCATAAATAGAAGAGGACAGAACCACTCTATTCAAATACGACAGCATGTCAGTACTTCAAGCACTGCGCGGCTATGACATAAACTCTGGACTTATCAATGAAGGTATGTATGTACCACGTAACTCTACAGTGGTTCAAAGGAGACAGCGGCTCAGGTGGCAATGACGCAGCAGATAAACTGGCTATAGGACATGGGGGGTCGATTCAAAACCATACGACAACTCAGTTGTCGACGGATTCGATTTGATATCGCACGCTTTCATTTTTATTCAGAACATTCGAATCGAACGTCAACTGTCGTATTCGAAACCGAACCGAAGTGACGTCACACCCGGACGATTACTCGAGCTTATCGACCGACAAAGGCTACAAACGTTATTCAGAACAGTTATCGAACGAAAGTTACCGAACGTCCTATTGTTTACGGAAATCTCTTATTTTAAATAAAGTCTGGATTTTGTTCAATTTTATTAATTTATTTTAATGCAAGATTAACGCATTCCTATATTTCAGGTCTTTAAAGTCTTAAAAATATTACTATTTTCATTTCGTTTTCATTGTTCTTATCATTGACTTACAATTATATGGACGTCGGGTCCGCGCTAAAAAGTGTCCGCACTTGTAAGGCGCTAAAATCGTATACAGAGCGCCAAACTCCGCTTTAGTCTTCATTTGTTCTACTGACAGCGCGATACTGCGACGACATTACAATTTAAATTTCGAATAGGTTGACTTGGGACATTTTTTTCGTGGTTTTTGTATTAGACCCGTCGTCCATTTATTTGTAAGTCAATGCTATTTTCATTTCGTTTTCATTGTTCTTATATTCTATTTCAACGCTTTTGAATAACGAACGCTGTTGGATATCGATATCGTATCCGCAGTCGAATCGCACGTTTAACTCGAATGTTCTGAATAGTTCGGAAAGCGCCCTTCGATTCGAAAACGACATCGAATCGAACGATTCTGTTAAGATATCGAAGAATTCTGAATCGGGGTCCAGAACCTATAGTGTTCCTTCCGTACCATTGGTCAAGAAGAGCTACACACAAAGGTACAAAAACTATTCATAACAACACCTGGACAACCCATGCTTAACTATCTCGTAAATTTCTTAAGCTCAAAACGAAAAAGCTGGTCATGGCCCATATAATAAACACTTATTCAATCTAGGTATCACGGACAGCCCTCTATGCAGAGCATGGAGGAGGAGGAAACCGCCGGGCACATCCTACTGCAATGCTCCGGCGTAGCAAGATAAGGCGAAATACTTTGTAGAGCCGAGGTCGCTCCCCGAAAAACCCAGGAGGGTGCTGAGATTTTTGGAGGAGCTTAGGTGGCACGAGTAGGACCCTGCTGTGGTGGGCCACGCGCAAAATAAACGCTTGGCGCTTTTTTTAAATATAATATCGAGTGACGGGACGGACAATTCGTGCGCCTGATGGCAAGCGACACGCCTGTCCATAACAGTTGCAGTGCCATTTAGAGCTTTCAATCGCAAAGATCTGAGGGGCACTGCCACTGCGCCCGTCAACCTGAGACATAAGTTAACAAGTCCCATGTGCCTGTAATTTCACCAGCACCCTTAACCTTCAAAACCGGAACACAGTAATGCTGACATTACTGCTTGGCGGCAGAAATAGATAAGGTGGCAATACTGGCAGTATATAATACAGCGGTTTCAAATTTTTAAGAATCGTTTTTTCACACCATATAGTAATCAGTGAATTTTACTATATATTTTTTCCAAAGTGAATCAACCACTTCATTAAAAAGCCTTTTGAGGTTCTATACACTCCAAATATAGAATGTACGAAATGTCATTTGAAGATGAAGGACAACATGGTGTTGAAACTTCAACATGCATTTGTTGAAGAAGGTTCACAACCCTTGGAAAACGTGTCAAGTCCCCAACCCGGATTGTGCCAACGTGGCGAACTATGGCCTAAAACATCGCCTGAAAAGACCCGTGCCCAGCAGTGGAACGTTTACATGGGTTGATGATGATGAAATATTAGTGAGGAGTGGGCATGAAAAACAAGATTTGAAAAAAAAATTACAGCATTCCAGAAAGTTGTTAATGCCATTCATTGACTTACAAATAAATGGACGACGGGTCTAATACAAAAACCACGAAAAAAATGTCCCAAGTCAACCTATTCGAAATTTAAATTGTAATGTCATCGCAGTATCGCGCTGTCAGTAGAACAAATGACGACTAAAGCGGAGTTTCGCGCTCTGTATACGATTTTAGCGCCTTACAAGTGCGGACACTTTTTAGCGCGGACCCGACGTCCATATAATTGTAAGTCAATGATGCCATTGCTCTATCTTCCCTTAAGTGTATTGCTGTCTTCTGCTAACTAAAACGAAGAGATATCATAAAAACCATAACCCAGTTTTAGAATATTGAAATGGTTCAATAATATTTAAGCCATGCATCGTAAGGGTAAGCTCCGATAAGTCGAATACTTTTACTAATTTTAACTGTTTTTAAAACAGAATTTTGTGCTCTATCTTTTGCTATTTAAAACGGATATTTGACCATTTATCACAAAGCCGCGTTTTTGTGGATGGCAGATTGGAACTCTTTGAGCCTCTGAACTGAGTTAATTGCCAAAAATAGACAAGTGCAAAAAAAATAAAATAATTTTTTTAACAAATTTCCTTCATGCACCAATTCATTCGTTCGGTTCAAGGTAACATCTGTTACACTAAAAAACAGAGGTCAGGGTAAACAGAATGAACTGGTACTTATCTTCTAAATGAGACACAATATCCAAGAATACTTTAAAACTTACATTATCTCAAAGAACGTAGTCCGCTTTTGATTGAGACAGAAATTTATCTAGAAACAACCAAAAGTACGGCTCAAAATCACTGAGATAGGGCAGTGTTGCCACTTTAGCCGATTTTTAGCTAGATCTAGCCACATTTACGTAATTGGTAGTTACAAAAAAAATTTCGTAGCTAAATCTAATCTTTTAGCTACCATTATTAGTTATTCTACTACCACTACTGCCTCCGTGGCCGAACGGTTAACATGCTGGACTGGCAAACAGAGGAGAAATATTTGTATGGTTTACATTTATGTCTCATGCGGCTTTGGGTGTAATTTGTGGTTGTCTACCTATGTGTGCGTCCATGACACCCACAATACAGGATTTTCCTAATGCGGGGCAGTGAGTGTGAGCGTAAATTAATAATTATATTTTTTTTTTATATACATTAATAAAAGTTATGCTTTTTTGAGAAATGGAAATCTCTGGAAGAGGCCTATGTCTTGGGACAGGTGAAGGTGCCGAGTAAACAAATTAAGTAATAATAAATAAGTAAAATATAATAAGTACACATGTTATACAATGTGTTAGATAAGTTAGTAATCTATCAGCAATAAAGGCTATAAATTAAATAAAAGAAATACTGTCCCACTGCATGGCAAAGGTCTCCCTACCCTTTTTCCACTCTGCACGATTTGACGCCACTACAGGCCAAGACCTGTCACCCTTACAGGTGGAATATTTTCTTGAAATTTAAATGGGACCAATAATGAGGTAACCTTTCCAACAAAGAAAAAACCATCAAAATCGATTCACGAATTAGAGTTGCCCTGTAACATACATACAAAAAACCAGTCTAATTGAGAACCTCCTTTTTTTTAAATCGGTTAAATAAACAAGAAAACAATATCGAAGACGAAGCTGGACCTTCAACATCACCAGACGATAATGATTTGAATGATATTAATCATATCTATTTTTGAATCTCACGTCTCCCAAAACCTAAAAGATTAATTATGTACTTTAAATGGGAGATGCGGTATTCCCTGACAATGGCACAGTTAGACAGGATCAGGGACTCATTATTATTATTATTAGGGTGGTTTCATTTAGGGCATATGTAGCCCCTCATCACTGTTACCATCAGCTGATCTATTGCGAACGCCACTAGTTACCAGTTCGGAGTCAAGGCCGACAACATTGAAGAACTGAAGGACTTTAATGGTTCCAACAAATTTGATGTCCTCTGGTTGTGGCATGTGCCTTCCCAATATGGAGCTTCGTACGCCCATCAGGGGGTAACAGTGGGCGAGAAGATGAGCTCTATTCTCTCTCTGCTGATAGATTTGAAATGAAATTTCTTAGAATCTAGCAACTTCTTACTTGCTTTTTACTAGTTATTTCCTCTCTGGGCAAGGTGGCAACACTGGCATAGATTTTATTAGTATGTTTTCAGATACTTTCAAACAGGTGCATACAAATAACAATAATAATAACTAGCCTATGTATAGTCCCATAGTCCCACTGCTGGGTACGGGTCTCCTCTCACAAGGCGAGAGCTTGGGCCACAGTTCCCACACAAGCCCAATCTGGGAAAAATATTGGGAACTTCATACATATTGCTAAATTGCTTTGCAGGTTCAAGCCTTAATTTAGCTGTGATTAACTTACTTGGTAACGTTATACTTGTTATTGAAAAGTCAGTTGTTTAATGCAAGTAATTTGGAGTCATTTTAAAGGAGATTGAAAAACTGCACTAATATTATTGCATAGAAGATTTTCTAATCTATTGGTAATAAGTGCTCTATTTATGGATAACATGTACTTGTATATGACTTAGTTGTAAAATTTTTATTGATATTTCAAGTTTTATTTGGACTTGAGTAACATTTAAAAGAAAAAATTGCCATATTTCCACTTTCTGTTTTTAATAATAATATTAAGTGAGGGGACGAACAAGCTGTGCAGTTGCAGTGCCACTCAGAGCTTTAAATCGCAAAGACCTGAGGGGCACTGCCACTGCGCTCGTCACCCTGAGATATAAGTTGCCAAATCCCATATGCCTGTAATTTCACCAGTAATTGAACAATGTTGCCTGCTAAGCGACAATATGTTAAAAAATACAAACAAAAACTACTTTCATATTTTGTGTTGTAAGTGCACAGATAATGGAATAATAGTAGTTTAGAAATTAAATTTAGAAACTTTTTAGGCCTCTTTGCAGTCCTCTGCCAAGCATGGTTCTCTTCTGGTGTTTATAAGCGTAAGAAGATCAAATTCAGTAACAATATATTTAATCCACATTTAACATTTGCCGGACTGCCACGCAGAGGTCCCAGGTTCGATTCCCGGGCCGGGAGAAATATTTGTATGGCCTACATTTATTTCTCTCGTGAGTTTGGGTGTAATTTGTGGTTGTCTATGTGTGTGTCCATGGCACCCGCGACACAGGGTTTCCCTAGTGCGGGGCTATGTTGATTGTGAGCGTTATTATTATTATTATTAACATAACCAGCGTTTACAGATTCACATATAAAAACTGTCAAAATTACATCACCTGCTTAATAATACCTGTTATGTTTATAGAAGTCTTACACTATATACATGTATATATAACGTGTATAAAAGTGAACACTATTACCTATACGTTAAGGTTCATTTTCGTATGCGTTCCAGGTCTGGATCATTGACCCGCTCGTATATACTAAAATACATAACCTATATACTATAGTTTTATTATGATAATTACCTAAAGGCATATTTATTGTTTATATTTCTATTGTCGATTATGTGATTGTTGTTAAATATATTTAAAAAATGTATGAAAACGTAATGGATAAGTCTAAATGGGATATAAAAGATGTACTACACGCACAAATCTACTTATCGATATGAAAAGCTGTAAAAACAACAAAGAGTTATGACCACAGCTATCGCCTTACCTTATAACTAGTATGAAACCATTTTGACGATTAACTTTAATAAATACACAACAAAACACAGAATTTTACAACTTGAAACTTAATTAATATACTTAAACACAATTTAAAGTGATTTTAAACTTAATTCAAACAGCGAATCGAACACAAATGTAAGGAGAAATTACGACTGAAGTTACTTCTATTGAATCAATTGTATAGTACAGTGTTAGAAAAAGACAAATTAAACGATATAAAACACGATTTCAATGGTTATTAAATACACGCACTACATCGCGGGATAATAGGATACGTTTTAAAACTGATTAGAAAAGTTTTCAACCGCGATTGTCGAAGATATAAACAAATTTCGCGAGCCCGTAAAAGTGACTCAAAACGTCCATATATCCAGAAAGAATATGATGCTACTGCTAGAAAAGTGCGAAGGAGAGATTACATTATTTTTCCTATGGCAACATTGCTGGCTGCATGACCGGTTTGAGTCCTTTGGCGCTAGAATCGACAAAAATGTCCGAATCGTGTTCATAGCATTACAAACATTATTTTATTATTTTATTTTATTCAAACCTTTAGGAACTTCTAAACTGTAAATTAATAAAAAAGTAAATTATAATGTATTTCGTTTTTATATTGTTTCATAACTAATCAAAATAATACAGCTAATAGAAAATGTAAATTTTGATTTAAAGTTTTCCGTAGTGAATCGGACCGCAAATTGAAGATTCCAAAAATGGCCGCTACCATTTCAACAGGGTCGGATTATGAGTAAAATAAATAAATCTTGAAATTAAACAATATAAATAGAAATTAATACACTAAAATGTGTCTTAGTATTTTTAGTGATGAAAATTTATGTTTTTGAAAATATTTAATAAAGGAAAATTAAACTGTAAATGGTAGTAAAATGGTAATGTTAGCATGGGTGTGGGACAAGCAAGGCAGAGGAAGACAGTGTTTTGTAGATGTAGTTATAGGTAGGTCGGGCGTCGAGTTGGCATTGTATTATTACAAACGTTATCGCGAGACGTGTTATCGCCTGCTCGAGGTTACTCTTTGGAACAACTTCACCTTGTTGGTACCGCGTTGACGTAAGGCGGACACGTTTTTAATTATTTTCCGCTTAAAATTTATGCATTGTTGAGTCTCGTAATGCGTTTGATGATTTTTTTTTTTTAATAAGGATATAATTTTCTGTTGCTTTTTGTAAAAAATCTAATGTAAGTAACAAAAGTGTTTTGGTAAAATAACGCAAATCGTAGAATTATTCAATCATAAGTAGGTACTCGCTCAGCAGGGTAATTAAATAGTTATAATTATTTACCATGACTCATGCAGTAATGGAAAATATTTTTACCTCTATCTGTGAAATAAATGGGTATATAGTATTAATCTTCTTTTACTAAGAAACGCAAAAATGTCTGTCTGAATTACTTTTAAAACATCTTTAGGAGCAGGTTTTCATCCAACATTAAACCTATCATCAGTTTGCTTATTGTAATTTTTCTTAATAGGCACAATATAAGCTTATCAAAAATTTTGTCGAACATTAGCATTTAACCACAAAAAAAAAAAACAACTGATGGAAACTATGTCTATGTAATACTAAAGTGGGTACTACTTTTATGACAGGAGAAAAATTATTAAAATAGTAATAGTAGATAACTTGTTAAAATAATCATTCTATGACTTATTTAAAGTTAGATGGTACTTCAATCGCTTGTATAAATGCGAAGTACTAGTGATGAGACAAAAATCGATCCTGTACACAAGGCTCTTTATACAGAGAAATAATCAATACTTTGGATTAGGAGGGGACTATAGATTGTTAGAGAGGGATAACAATAGCTCCGATTTGTTAATGGCATGTTGCGGTCATTTTGCCTAGTAACAACAAGTCTATAGAAATGTTTAAATAGGCAACTAATGGTCTATATTTTACAAATGAGTACCTATTAATTGATTTTCTGCGACAATGTTTAAATTAATTGGCAAGGCGACGTTTAGGATTCCGTGATAACAATTAAATTACAATTACGATCATCGTCTTACCAGTTTAATCATTTAAAAGGTTACTGTAGCCTGAGCCTTGATATTGTTGTCATTAATAGAACTAATATTTGAAATTACGGTTGGAACTTTTTGTTTCGTCTGTATTATATTATAGGTAAACCAACTTGGCGTTCCATTATTTTTTGTTTATTTACTTAAACTTTATTGCCAGTAAAAATGGCGGACTTAATGCCGGACTTAATTCTCTACCAGTCTACCGGAGTACTGGGTTCAAAATAATTAACAAAGGTGCATAACATGATTAAAAACAGATAGGAACAAGTTTATAAATAATTATAATATATATGTAGTTTAAACACAATATAAATACAACATATTATATGACTAACTATATAGGTACTTATATAAGCAACATATAAACACATAAATACATCACATATATTTAATTACATAAATATATAAAGCTACAAGTTCTTACTCACTGATACAAATAGAACGCATACTTCCCGATATGGTGGAAAAAAAATACTGTTGTACGCGGATAGGCTCCAAAGTAAAGAATCAAATATGAAAGAGTGATCAACGGCCTGCAAAAACTATAATACACGCGGGGGGATTTTTGTGCATTTTTATGAGATACACCCTGGTCAATTTCCGCGAGAAGTAAAAAATGTTCGAAATTCAAATAAACAAGATGGCCGCCATACAAATTTCAAAGCCTCCTATCACGGAAACTATATAGATAGGTAGGAGGTGCTCGAAGGCATGTCATAGAGGGTAACACTGGTCAACTGCCTGGATTAAAAAAAATCAAGTTGGCGATTTCAAAATGGTGGCCGAAGAAATACTTGCTTCGATCCGGCTGAAAATTGGCATGCGAGGGTCTTTAGGAGTTCTTAATCATAATTTGGGGTCCAACATTTCTTTTCGCCATTTTTAATATGGCTGCCATATAAGTGTTTTTATCGTTAAAAATAGCTGCCGAAAGAGATTTGCGCTGATTCGACTGAAAATTGGCATGTGAAGGCCACTAGAAATACCGGATAATAATTTGTGCTCAAAATTTGTTTTTCACTATTTGCGGCCATATTTGAAGGCCGTCACAGAAGCGTTCGTCGGCGGCAGAAAAAAATTGCTCAGATCCCTTTGAAAATTGGCATATGGGGGTCTCTAGGAGTGCTTGATAATAATTTGTGATCAAAATTGGTTTTTCGCCATTTTTAAATATGGCCGCCATATAAACTCTTTTAGCAGCAGATAAAAATTTGCACTAATTCGATTGAAAATGGACATGTCAAAGACCCCGATCTTTATGAGTGTTTAATAATAATTAGCGGTTAACATTTATTTTTCAACATTTTTCAATATGGCTACCATACAAACTTTTTTGGCGATAGATACAAATTTCTTCTAATTCGACTGAAAATGACATGGCATCATAATTTAGAGTAAAAATTTTGTTTCCGCTGTTTTTCGATACAGCCGTAATTTGTTTATGTAACTTGCATTGCTCGCACTGAAAATTAGCACGAAAAGATTTCTAAGATTGTTTGATAATAATTAGTGGTCATAATATATTTTTGTAATTTTTAAATATAGCCGCCATTAAAGAGCTATTTAATATTTTTTAAAACAAAGTCCTAAGTGCCGAGGCCGCAGGCCGAGGTCCGCGGAGGGCGAAGCCCGAAGCGTCCGCACGCCTCCGTATGGAGGTAATTATATACGGAGGCGTAATAGATTACGAGTACAAGATCTCACAATTGTAAAAATGTAAGGCATACTTCCCGATGTAGTGGAAATGAGATACTTATTATAGCGTTGTTGTATCTCAACCATATTTGTTAGATTCCATTTTCTTGAAAGCTATGCCAAAGAGAAGTATTTAGGAGGAAAAAATGCCAAACTACCTACTGCCGAATTTCCTGTACTGTGAATACCAAAACAACGATAATCCAGAATACTCAGACGAAAACCAACTTAGAAATGTTCGTTTCTTAAATTGGTACTAACTGCTATGCCACCGAAGAGTTGGTACCAATTGACGAGCACCATCCTCCCTTCTGCTTTACAATATGCTCATTAAAAGCCGGGTATTCCAATGCTTTACATCTTAAGCCACACTCACGTTACTGCTATAATAATGCTGATTACGAAGTTATCAATAAAATTATTTTAAATACAAATTGGGACGAGTTGCTCATGAAAACGTCATCTGAATTAGCGGTTGACAAATTTTATGAAATAATTTTCAGTATTATTAAAAAACATGTGCCTATGAGACTGATGAATTCCAATTCATATCCCGCCTGGTTTAACTCATCTCTCATACACATTTTTAAGAATAAAAATAAGGCATGGATAAAGTGGAAAAAGTACGGAAATATCTCGGATTATGAAAATTTTTCGTTATATAGAGAACGTTTTAAAACAGAATCCCATTTGAGGTATAAAACTTATATACAATTGATAGAAGTCAGTATAAAGAGGAATGTTAAGTATTTCTGGTCATATGTATCAAATCGGAAGCCCAATGGAGGTATTCCCAACACTATTACTTATAAAAATGAAACCGTAAGTGACCCTACTTCAGTATGTGACTTGTTTTCTAATTATTTTTCATCAGTGTTTGTTCCAGCTGATTTCTCAGCTGACTTTAGGGTTGAAGACCTAGATACAAAATGTAATCATAATATTAACAGTGACAATAACATTTGTAGCATAATAATATCTGCTGATGACATTAAAAACCAGTTAAGGACATTGGATACAACTAAAGGCCCTGGCATAGATAACTTACCTTCCATTTTCTTGAAAAACACATCAGTAACCATCTACAAGCCACTGCATATCCTGTATAACAAGTGCCTCTGCGAAGGAGTATTCCCAAAGGTGTGGAAAGCGGCTCGAATTGTGCCAGTGCATAAGGGAGGTTCAAAGCAGGAGGTAGAAAATTACCGCCCAATCTCCATCTTACCTGCCCTGTCTAAGATTTTCGAAAGACTAATACATCGTGCTATATACCCATCCTTACACAACATTATTATTCCACAACAGCATGGTTTTGTACAACGGAGATCTACTGTAACAAATTTAACAATTTACACAAACCATTTGTTTGAAAACATGGATTCAAATAAGCAAACTGACAGTATTTATACTGACTTTCGGAAGGCTTTTGACAGGGTAGACCATAAAATACTTCTGGAAAAAATTGCTTTCAACGGCATCCGTGGCAATCTCTTGCGCTGGTTCAATTCATATATTTCTAATCGTACACAGAAAATAGTGATTAAAGGTCATGAGTCAGAGACTGTGGATATTAGCTCAGGCATACCACAAGGATCCATTCTTGGACCGTTGCTTTTTATTATCTATATTAATGATATCAGTGACTGCTTTAAATTTTGTAATTTTTTGCTCTACGCTGATGATCTAAAAATTTATCATACAGTCGAATGTACTCAGGATCTTGAAAGTTTTCAAAAGGACCTCGATCGCTTTTCCATTTACTGCAATGAAAATAAATTAAGTTTGAATCTCACTAAATGTAAGAAGGTAACTTTCACAAAAAAAATAGCTAATTTGGAACATTCGTATAAGCTGTGCGGGGTGAACCTAGATGTTGTTAATAGCGTAAGAGACCTTGGAGTGACGCTCGACTCGAAACTACATTTGGACACGCATGTGGAGAGTATCATCAATAGAGCATTTAAGTCATATGGTTTTGTCATGCGCTCGAGCATAGAATTTAAGATGCCATCGTCCATGTTAATTTTATATAAGTCCCTTGTAAGATCACAATTGGAATATGCTGTACCAATATGGAACCCCTACTACAATAAATACGTACATAATATAGAGAGGGTGCAGAAAAAATTTATATATTGCATGAACTATCGATGTAAGGGGAAGAAAAATAATTATGGTCAACTTCTTGAAAAATATAACTTGTTGGATCTACATTCCAGACGTCAACTATTGGAGTGCATGACTATGTATGACTTCTGTAATAACAAATACGATTGCCCTGAAATTATTGGTAATATTTCCTACAAAGTTCCATACAGAGTCGGCATGCGTTTGACACGAACGCATCAGCTGTTCGCAACGGGTACATGTCGTACCAACGCTGGCAAGCGATCACCTCTGCACAGATTAAAAAACTACTTTAACAATGAATTTCATGACATAGACATTTTCGGCACACGAGTTGGCACTTTCAAAAAGTTATTAATAAATAAATTAAAATATAAACAAGTAAATACCTAAGAAATATATAAATAATAAAGTTCTTGAGAAAGATATATCTAATTATAGGCACCAATAGAACGTAAACTGTAATATGTAAGACACAAATAAGTAATATATAATACATGAATAAGGACTGTTCCTACTCAATAATTAAATATTGTAAGTAATATATGGTTAACGGTGCTGGTTACTCATTAAGGAAATTCTTTGTAAATTTTTTGAAACCTACCTGTATTGTGTAACTGTTTGTTGACCCAAATAAAAAAAAAAAAAAAAAAAAAAAAAAAAAGAGCATAAGCACACCCTGTAAACTGAACCCGACTACGCGCCGCAGGCCGAGCCCGACCCCACCGCAGGTGGGGTACATGGCTCGTGTGATATATAACAATGACAGACTAATGGGATGTAAACTGAAACTCCAACATGAAATCACGGACTATTTGCGGGAAAGGAAGCTTATTCGGCGCTTTTCGAATATGGGGCGGAACAGCGTTCAAGAGTCGTATTGCCTGAAGAGTAAATGAGTTAGAAAGAAAACCAGTGCGGTGAGAAGGAATGAAAAAAGTTAATTTGCTGTTTTGCAGTTTACTCCCTTATTTTTACTATAATTTTTTCCAAAGTGATTTCATTGATTCAACACTTTCACTGTTATGCGGTTGTGTCGACTCCTAAACAAGTCGGATGGTTTGCCCGAATATTCGATTCGACCCGCGCTTTTGTCCGAAAACTCGCAATACTAATTAATAATTATATTCATTAGTTCTTTAAAATTCCAACGTCAAAATAAATTTTGTCAGCCCTTAAATCAAAGTATATAATATATAGCAAATAGTAATTTAAATCGAATTAAAAGTTAGATCTTGGTGGATGGCACAAACTACGTGAGGCCTATACTCAAAGGGATGACGATAATTAAAGTTTTCATAGCTGACGTGTCGGTTATGACATGGCGACGTCAGTAGTTTGTCGTGTCAGAGGTTTCGCAATTAAATAGCACCTACTTAGAGTATGTTTGCGGATGAAATAACTTAAAATTTTAAAATCTATAAAATAAATTAAAATGGGTAAGATTGTTATTTGTTAATGAAACGCAATGTTTATTAAAAAGTAAATGAGAGAGGCCCGTGTCCTGCAGTAGACAATAAGTATGTAGGTTAATAACAATATTTTTTAATGCCCAGATATCATAGAAATATGAATATTGAAGTTGTGAGAACAGATTGTTTTATTGTGGATCTGAGTAGCTAACAATTGACGAAACTGTCTCTGAAGTCTCAATAGCCGTAACAATTTCTTGCACACCACAAAGGCTGTGAGTGTCCATCCGAGTTTCTAGGTGTGAACTGTGGAAACAGAAAAAATCCCACCACCTTGTTTCATCATCCCTCTTCCTTGCTCCTTACTTCTTTTGCTTTTCTTTCCTCTTCCTTGCTCTTGAGCAACTACTACCAGGTTGCGATCTGTGGTGGCTCACGTGGAAGTCCTTGGGTCGACTTCACACCCAAGTAGGTCATAGCAGAGACAAGCTGTAAATGAGGGTTCAGGGATATTAGGTTCAACTCGATGTGATTCCAATATACAGTCCTTTGCAGCAGTTGGTCGTGTGCCCTTCGTGACCTAACTTGTATGAGAGAAGATCTCTACGCGGCCATGGATAGCGTAGTCAATAATTGATAATTGGAAAAAGGACAGGTGTATAATGTACAAAAAGGAATACATGATGTAATGCTTAGTAGGAAACATGCTTTAAATTAAAAAATGAACTAAATTCATTATTAATTATACATAACATTCAAACCTTTCACAAAATAGATTAATAAATTTATATTTGAATAAATAATAAGGGCAATACTGATCTTATAACGTCAACAAATTTTCGTTTAGAAATTATTAAAATTGACTCCGAACATGCATTAATAATAGTGTTCTTTTATTTTCTTCCATCCTCTAAGGTGCCGTGTTTAAAGGATCGGGCCGTGGCTAATAGTGTTGTAATGGAAAAACTATCAGTAAAATATTTTTACGAATGTTTTTTCCTATTATTATTTCTTTAATGGCAGCCACTAGGCTTTGACCAGTGTCAGTTTCGAGGAATGCGGTCAGTTAATTATTTGACCAATAAAACGATGGATGCGCACTGCCACCCGCCGAAAAAAAAACAGAAAAACAGAAAGATTGAAGCCATTAAAAAAAATTTTATTGATTTTTTTTCCCAATCATTTTATGTATATCTCGTTTTACTTTAACTTGTTTTTAGCTATACAATTTTATTTTATAATTTACGCTATATAAAACTGCAAAAGATATGTCCAAACGTAGAACATAATATTATACGCCTTCAGCCTTCAAAGTATATTTTTCTAATTTTTCAGAAAAATTACGCAACATAGGATATGACTTAATTGTATCTGTAGCCAGGCTCTAAGAAAATTAAAAAGAAACATGACAGATGGTAAGACGAAAATACTGGAAAGTACTTTGTTTTGTTGTGATTTCTTTCTTTTTTGTTTAAAAACAAATTACTTTAAAAGTCTAAATAGTCGATTCATTATTCAATTTAGCATAACGAATAAGTTAATGACTTGTTAATCACCAGTGTACGAGTGTAAAATGTTGTGCTAACTTTGGAATTACGTTTCAAAATTGATAAACATGAGTCGCTGTGATTTTAAAATCGTACTTTTGGGGAGTGAGCACGTAGGAAAGACTAGTCTGGTGCTTAGATTTGTTAACTGTAGGTTTAATGCAGGCACCCCGTATCAAAATGTAAGTACCTATAGCTTTTGCAGCCTTGCAATACGTTTAAAATATCTTGTATTTCGTAAATAAATTTCAATTAAGTTTGTTGTAATTTTTTTATCGCAAGAATGAAGGCAGATTCACCTGAACAGAGCGATTTAAAAGCTCCTGGTGTTGCTCTTTTCAATGAATTTAAATAAAAAAATTAAAACTATTTAATATTTTTATTTAAATTCATTGAGTTTCATGCAATAAGTGGAAGGAATTTAGAACAACAATCTCATTTCAAGATAAAGAACTGACGCAATGACGCTGGTACACATATTTATCTAGTCATGCCTAAGTATTATCAAAATGTATACAATTGTATGTAGTTATGCAAAAAAAGATCTAATCCACAAAATTATCAAAAAGTTAGTTATATGTGCCAAGCAATCTCTAAAGTCTAGCTTCTTAGATCAGCAAAAAAATCCAACATATAAATATAAATAAATATGTCTAGAGTTACATGACATTATAAGTTTTGAAAATAAGACAAGAAACACTTTTAAACTTCAAACTGCCATATCTCGAAAGTGGCTGGATGTGCATTGGGTCTTTTTTGTTTAACTACGTCCAATTATTATTATTTATTTATTTATTGAGCATTGGCTATAGCATGAGCTTAAAAAAGCAAACAAAACTAAAAAATACTTTAGGGATGTGTGATTTTTTTATATCATATACTTCTGAATCGATACACGGATCGGATCATATGCTCTTGAATCAATCTAATAAAAATTGTATTTATTGAGATTTAAATTATACCATTTTAAAATAAAAATTCATTGTAGAACTGTTTGTACAAAAACCTGCCATTTTTATCCAAAATATTTGTCCATAATATATATGTATATATCTAGTACTTTATTGCACATAAGACACTAAAAGAAAAGAAACAAGAAATGAGTTATAACAGGTGACCTAATGGCCAAGCATTCTTGTGACAGTAAAAAAAATTTATTTAAAATAATCTCCTGTTACTCGCTGACAAGCAGGCAACGTTGAAAAATTAGTTGCGGTGGATAAGGTGGAAGTAATGAGAGTCTGTGGTTGATCACCTTGCTGGTGACTGACCTGATGACTGCCGTTACTGGTCTCACTATAGCTACTTCCCTGAAAGAAGCCGAAAATAAAACCAGATGGAAGGAATTGTCCATAGTCTCGAAAACCTTTTAGGTACATGACCTTTATCTATGAAGAATACTACTAACAGGAAGTCTTATATATCAAGTTGTAAGGATTCTTTCGCGATTGTTACATAATGAAAAATGAAACTAGTTTGTTTTTCAGATACAAAATTGAGTAGATTTTTTTACACATTCCAATGTTTCGGTCTCTTTACTAGTCACATTACCACAGCTGATTAATTAAAAAATTTTTAGAAGTTGTTATCACACTCACGCACGCACGAACACACCGAGTGATGTTACCAATTTATTACCATTTTTCTAATTTAACATTTTTATTTTGGGACTGTATAAATTTTCATATCCTAAAATTAGACTGTATTATATTATATTTGGAAATTCTATTGCATAGTACCAACAATCACATACATACTGATAGCATCCTCTAAATGTTAAAACCTACTCGATCTATTTGTACCTACATACTGGAGCTTGACTAAAGCTCAGACAATTCTATTTTAGTCTGTGGCTTACTTTATAAGCATCGGCCTTCTCTCTAGTAACCTGTTGGACTTACCTAGCATTCAAATTAGTGAAATTTACCTAATTATTATTATTATTTTTTAAAAGTATACATAAATAATGTAAAACACTGTTAAATCCTACTTGGGTTTGTCTCGATGCCATCCATTCCTTGCTATGAACAAACCAATACAAAATATTAAAAAACAAATCTTATAAGTAGGTAGACATTGTTTTTATCTTTATTTGGAGGCATACATTTGTACAAAAGTGAAGACGGCAAAGTATTTTATTATTCAACTAGACTCTGAGCGAACTGTCCGGAAACCGGTTTGTTAACAAGTGTACAGGATGCCCCAAAAACAAATGTTAGCACATTAAGTAAAGAATAAATTTAATTTTAAATGTATATATTTTATAGTATATGTAGTATTTATAAATAATATGTATTATTGCTATATGTAAATAGACATCAGTTATGGAGTAAAATTTTATTACAAAAATTAGTGTCTGAACATTATGTATCTGTGTGTGTTGAAAAATATCTTTTGACTATGATTTTGATATTTTTAGTATTGATTTTATTGAAGAAAATTTTTATTTATTATATTCCAATTATTATTATTACATTATTAATAAATGTATTTATTTTCAGACTATCGGTGCAGCTTTTTGCGCCAAAACAATGCATTCAAACGGAAAAGACTTCAATGTTGGTATCTGGGACACTGCAGGCAGTGAAAGGTACATCATTCCTTTTAGATTGATGGTTGTCATCTTTTGTAAGATCTCTGCTATAGCATGCTCCAAGCAGGCACACAACTAACAAGCTGCAGTACCATTCAAAGTGTTAAATCGCAAAGATCTGAGGGGAGCGATGCCATTACACATCAACCTGAGCACAGATTCCTTAATACCAGAGGCGAGGCGTAGAAATTGTCTTAAGTAAAGCCTGAGCAAAATAAAAAAGACTTGCCTTAACATGTGGCGCCTTGGCAACAATGGAACACAGCACTTTTTATTTACAATATCAAGTGACGGGACGAACAAGTCGCGCGCCTGGTGGTAAGCGACTCACGTATCCATAACAGTTACAGTGCCACTCAGAGCTTTAAACCGCAAACGTTTGAGGGGCACTGTCAGTACGCCCGTCGCCCTGAGACATAAGTTGACAAGTCCCATGTGCTTGTAATTTCACCAGCACGCTTACCCTTCAAAACCGACAGTGGCAGTATTTCCCTAGACGAACCCTTTCACAAGGAGCTCCGCTGCTGCTAAAAACTTATTAGCACACAAGATACTAGTAGAGTTTATTTCACTGGTTGTTAATTATTCTACACGTAAAATTGAGCACAAAATGTAGTAAATTACCATTGACTTACAAATAAATGGCCGACGGGTCTAATACAAAAACCACGAAAAAAATGTCCTAAGTCAACCTATTTAAACGTAGTGACATGTCAAGGAATATGAAAAAGCCAAAACGTTGAATTTAAATTGTAATGTCATCGCAGTACTGTCTAATTTTGCTTGCGTCGCTGTCAGTCGAACAAACGAAGACTAGAGCGTGAATGACGCTCTGTATACGATTTTAACGCCCTATAAGTTCGGACACTTTTTAGCGCGGACCCGACGTCCATATAGTTGTAAGTCAATGTAAATTACTTTAAAATATTTATAATATTTGATGATACGTGGAAAATTTTAGGCATGCCGGAGGGAATCGGGTTATATGGATGCCTTGCCACTGCATAATACGCTCATCTGAGTCATCGTGCACGTGTTCGCTAATTACTGAAAAATCAGGATTTTTGTTTTTTTTTTAATCGATTTCATTTTGTAATTCAAATTCTATAATTGACCAGAAAAATCCATCAGTGTTAAAAAAAATATATTGAAAAGCCTGGTTTTCGGTAATTGGAAAAAACTCACTTGATCCTTACATTTTTTGACGTGTGTTGTTACTACGTAACAAGATACATCACTCATACAAAATTGGAAATACCTACACTACAATAGCCTACTAAACCTGACTAATGAAACCAGGCGTTCACTACGAGAAAAAAGGAACCTAAGCACGTGCTCAGAGAGGTGAAAATAACTTATCCCGCCTCATTCCGCTGTTCATGTTTGCACATTAAGCATTAATTTATGTTGTCTACGGACTGATAACAATAGATTCCGGTAAATCACGTTAATTTGGTTGCCACAACGTGGATTTGATATGACGACTAAATTACCGAAATGGAGACTCATAATGAAATGCTAGTTACGCGTAATTACACTATCCCCGACGAATTGTCAAACAGATGCTTGTGCAACATGCGTTTGAAAGATAATTAGGTCTGAGCATGTCTTAGATGGAGCGGGAGCGCTGAATGAATTAATTTTTTTTTTCTTTTTTACATAGCCCCGCACTAGGGAAACCCTGTGTCGCGGGTGCCCTGGGCACACACATAGACAACCACAAATTACACCCAAACTCACGAGAGAAATAATTGTAGGCCATCCAACTATTTCTCCCGGCACTGGAAATCGAACCTGGGACCTCTGCGTGGCAGTCCGGCATGGTATCTGTTCGGCTACGGAGGCAGTTATAATGATGATCATACTCTTTATAAATCTTTCAGGTACGAAGCAATGACGCGCATGTATTACCGCGGTGCACACGCAGCTATAATCTGTTACGAGCCCTCTTCATTACTCTCCTGGCAGCGCCTGAGGCACTGGCTAGCGGAACTTAGAACTGTGGAGGAGGTAATTTAGCAATTATAAATAATATAAAATAAATAACGCACACACTCATAACCCTGCACTGGGTAAACACTGTATCGGGTACTGTTGGGTAATTTTCTGAAAAATTGGAAAAAGTTTGAAAAATTTGAAAAATTCACAACTTTGAAAAATGTAATTTGGAGCCTTCCATTATGTTCTACATTTAGAAATTATCTTTTGAAGTTTTATTTAGCCTGAATTATAAGATAAATTTGTTAGTCTAAGAGCCACGTAAAGAAAAACGAGATTTAAAATTATTTTAAAATAACGAAACACAACAACACCTATCACAAACTCGAATTTATTTTCTCCAAAATAATGTTTGGTCGACTTTTCATAACCCCGAAAACCGAATTGTAACGAAACCGTTGTTCTTTCAGGATATGTTGGAAGTTTATCGCAAAGACACGAACAGATTCGGTTAGGTTAACTTAGGTTTAAAAGAAAAACCTTTTCCTCTCAAAATTGCTTTCGAGGCTATGAAAATTCCAGCAAATGTTATTTCTGTGAAATGTCATTTCGGACTTCTGATTAATATTTAATTCCTAAAATTAAATATTAATTATAAAAATTATTTATTTTTCTTAAAAATTACATTTTGTCAAAATGGAAGTTTTTTCCAGGTGTCCCGATTTTTTCGTCCCGTACAATGAAATGATCCCTTCATAAAACTGAGTTAATTAGCACTAAAATTCTTTTCTTCCTATCAAATTTCTATTTGATCAATTTTATACATTTTGATGGACAACTCGCTTGACCAAAAAATTTACTATACTGAAATTGTTTTCACAAAAAAAGACTTCATGTTTCCTTAGATTCCTTGTATCTTCTATAGTTTCGGATTTCCCCATATTGTCCCATTAAAAAAAAGCACTGTATATAGTCCCACTGTTGGGCACAGGCCTCCTCTCACAATGAGAGGGCTTGGGTTGGTTTTCTTAACTTCACACACATCATTAAATTTTTTTCACCAAAAAGCTCATGGTGAAATTCAAATTAAATTCTCTCATTCTTTACAGACCTGTAAAGTTTACCTTTGCGCTACAAAGAAAGATCTCCTAGACGCCGGCATTGTCACCCGAGAAGTCCCTGAGGATATTGTGGCCACATATTCACAAGATTTATACGGACACTTTCAAACTTCAAGCAAGACAGGCGAAAATGTTCGTAAGTGGTTTCTTCTTGTGTTATAGTCTTTATTACATAAGTATAAGGTTTAATTTGCACAAATACTGTCTACATAGAATACATGTACGGACAACGGCACATCAGACTACACATTTTTGTTCGAAAATCGCCTCCAGTGCAACGGAACAAGATACGTCAATGTGTAGCTTGATGTGCAGGCGTGAACAGCCACACTTAGATAGATGATTTTCTTCAAAATTAAATGGGACCACTATGGAGGTACCCTCTTTCCAACAAAAAAATAATCATGAAAATTTGTACACAAATACCGGAGTTATCGCGTAACATACATAAAAAAACAGTCGAATTGAGAACCTCCTCCTTTTTTTGAAGTCGGTTAAAAAATACCAACTGATTAGAAAAGTGACAGGTGTCAAATGTGACGCGCGCCGACGATCAAGTAGATACGCTTGTAACTTACGTGTTTTTTATTTTCACAGAGGAACTCTTCCAAAAAATAGTAGACGACTGCGGTGCAGACAACAGAATGATGCAAAATGTGGAAGAATTAAGAGTCCAGCTTCAGAAAGAAGAGGCTGCTTACAAGGCTAGAAATAAGGAGTACTGTTATTGCTGATAGAATAACATTTAGGTCATACCCATTGACTTAGAAATAAATGGACGACGGGTCTAATACAAAAACCACGAAAAAAATGTCCCAAGACAACCTATTTAAACGTAGTGACATGTAAAGGAATATGAAAAAGCTTTTAAATTGTAATGTCATCGCAGTACTGTCTAATTTTGCTTGCTTCGCTGTCAGTCGAACAAACGAAGACTAAAGCATGAATGACGCTCTGTATACGATTTTAACGCCCTATAAGTTCGGACACTTTTTAGCGCGGACCCGACGTCCATATAATTGTAAGTCAATGGTCATACCTAAATAGTTTAGATCACAGAACAATAAATACATTGGAAGTGGTTAGTTAGCAACAACGCGTGCCAACTATAGGTCTCGAAAAACCTATCTGAGCTCTGTCCGCCATTTTCGCTTTGTATGGTGTGGTTGTGTCGTTCTTTGAAAAATGCCATTTTGGAATGCTAAAATCGACCCCTCCTACGTAAAGTATCGTATGTCGAAATTGCCAAGTTTACAGGGGAGCGTTTCCAAGTTCTGAATTCACTGTAAGAGTGATCACCATAGATCATCTAACCGATATCTAGGATTTTATAATACTCTATGTGAGTAATGAGCTTTGCCGAATAAAACTGAGAAATGCTAAAATCACGTGTTATGTTCGTTTCAGTGAATTCAGAACTTTAAAACGCTTCCCTGTAAACTTGGCAATTTCGACATACGATACTTTACGTCGGAGGGGTCGAAATGACAGCCGCACCAAAAATATTACCCGTGGTGGTATTTCATATCATCACACAGTCTTATTTTAATAAATGTTCAATTTTCTGTTTATCGAAATAACTTTTCTGTTACAAGAAACAATACGGTCGCTTCTTTTTTTGGAGAGCTAAATTAATAACTCCAATTCGTCGTCGTTCAGCAATTAGCAGCTAGATGGCAGCACATTGATTGAAATTTCAATATAAAATCAAAACGTCGTAACTTGCAATAATAGTTATTGATGGTGTTGAACTTTCAACGATATGCCAACAACAATCCAGAATTCGTTGTTTCTTTTTAAATTTGAAACTACGACCAATTAATATCAAGATTTTTTGTGTGTGTAATGTTTCCAATTAAGAATGTGTGAGTTTTGGCGATTTCGGTTCTGATACTAATCGTGGACTAAACGCACTTCCGTTGTTATTTCTTCCGTGGTTTATACAAGGTAAAATAAATAGGGAACAAATATTGCTAACAAGAAATTACTTTGACAAAAATCCAGGGTTCTTAGGTAAAACCCAATGATAGATAACTTTTTTTATAAAAAAAACCGATCTCAAAACTTTGACTATCCGCTTTCGCTGTATTGAAACCATGAACCTATAACTCAACTGGACTGCTAATAGCGATACAAGACCTCGTAGTCGAGTATTTAATACCTCTTGGTAAACCAGATGTCGCAACTACTACCAAATATGTATTCTTGTATTGTTTTACATTGACAAGCTGCAATTTGTCAAAGCTAGCCTAATTTCTAGTGATGACAAACAATTCAACTACACTCTAGCCAAATTCGATGTAGAATAAATGTCAACAAACAAAAACATATGATTTTTAGGGTTTTCACATTGACTTACAATTATATGGACGTCGGGTCCGCGCTAAAAAGTGTCCGAACCTATAGGGCGTTAAAATCGTATACAGAGCGTCCTTCACGCTTTAGTTTTCGTTTGTTCGACTGACAGCGAAGCAAGCAAAATTAGACAGTACTCCGATGACAGATTGTTCAGAGTGTCTAGTACAAATTTTATTATATGCTAGCGACACGGCAGCCTTGGAAACTACAAGGAGATCAGCGCTACCTATCGCGCTCTCCGAGAACTTGGTAGTGTAATATGTATAAAAAACGAGAAATCGAATTAGTTATACTACGTAGCCGATAGATGGCGCCGTCCACATTCTACGTCGAATTTGGCTAGAATATAGATCATAGGTCCCCAGACTTTTGTCTCACCGCCCACTTTAGGCAAGATAAAAAACTAGTGGCGTAACGTCACATAAAAAAATTGAATAACAATTCAATAAAAATTTAAATACAATGGATAGCGACATCTCTAGCCAGCTGTAAAGTTATCTAACTGGGTGATGAAATATCATAGATTACTCATAGATGGCGCTACGGCTAAAAGACGTTGAAAAAACCAAATATAAAGATGCGACACAAGCACATAGAAAAATTCGTGAGGTCCGTTGGTTCGTTCAGTGGCTTAGTTGGTATAGCGTCTGGCACAGTATGCTACAAGACGTCGGTTCGAATCCGGTCGTAGGATTTTTTTATGAGTGTTCGATCTTTGTATTAATAAATATAACAAGATAAAAAACGTCTATCGTCACAAAAAATAATAGAAAACACGTATTTTTTATATTAATTTAACACAAAAAATTACAAGGAAAAAATTATTTATAATTCAGGTTTTTTTTTGTTGTCTGCCGAAGCCGACGATACTTCAGCGCCCACTGGGAGGCGGTAGGGACCACTTTGCAAAAATATGAACTAGACGACGCTTATTGTACAGATTTTCATGGATAGTGCCGAATATTCTTTTATTTTGTTTAAGATTAGCGCCATCTATCCCTTAATTTATAAATTACTTTGTAACACACAATGACATCTATTGACGTGCATGTTTGTCAAAGTTCAGATTTTTTAGCTCATGATCAATATTTGAATAATATTATAAAGAAAAAAAACTAACTTATATTTCATATTAAAGAGGAATTACTTGATATCCACAGCCATTTACATAATATAAACTACTTCGAGACTATTAGGATCAGCGTCATACAGAAATAAGACGGAATTTTGACCTTTTTCAATATAATGGAGATTAGCAGTCCTATTCAGTTATTGGACCCATGCTGAAACGCATAATGGAAGCCCTCGTCAAAACGATCCATATAAGCCATTGACTTACAAATAAATGGACGACGGGTCTAATACAAAAACCACGAAAAAGATGTCCCAAGCCAACCTATTTAAACGTAGTGACAAGTAAAGGAATATGAAAAAGCTAAAACGTTGAATTTCAATTGTAATGTCATCGCAGCACTGTCTAATTTTGCTTGCTTCGCTGTCAGTCGAACAAACGAAGACTAAAGCGTGAATGACGCTCTGTATACGATTTTAACGCCCTATAAGTTCGGACACTTTTTAGCGCGGACCGGACGTCCATATAATTGTAAGTCAATGATATGAGCCCACATACAAGGTAGATGCTTCCATTTACTAAATTCATATAATAGTCTATACAATGCCAAATGCTTTGGTTGATTCTGCATAGCATAAGCAATCGCTTTGGAAAAAAAATAGTAAAATTGAGGATACACTGATTACTATACTGTGTGAAAACATATTTCCTAAAAATTTTCACGATAGAAAAAAAAAAACTAAAACTTACCGCTGTATTCAATAAGTACTTTATATATACCATTATATCTTTTTTGATATCAACAGAACTAAACAGAACGCGTATAGTATACGATATACATTTTTCAAATGGCCTCAATTTTGTTCATAAGAAAATAAATTGAGAAATAAAGCCAGTGTCTCAAGCAAAATGAATCGGGAAAAATTTGAATTTCAGCGGAGATAGTATCGATACATAAGGAATTATTACCTTTGTTGGGTATATATGTTATAATTAGTATTGCAACGAATAGTATTTCGCCTTCAGGCCAAATAGCCGGATACTCAACGTAACAATAGTTCCGAAGATTGCCGTTAGATGGCATTGGCATAGAAAACACAATTTCTGAATCGCGATGTTAAGATTTTCTCTAATATAATAACCATGGCCGGTGTTTTGTAACAAAAGTATATTTACTAGCATATTTAAATAATACAAATTGCTACGGAAATTAATGAACACTAGTCCTAGAATGACCGAAGTAATCCTATTTGTGGGTTTTTTCTCGCATGTCTTTGGTGGAAACGCAGCTCAAAACGGCTTTTTTTTCGCCAACAGCGCACCTCTGGTACTCATAACACAGGTGAGACCGGTATTTTATATGCTTGTCTGGGAGTATACAGGGTGACAGGTTGAACGAGATAAATATTTAAAGAGGCAAACGAGTAGCTGATATCTAATCCTTTTTATTTATCGTTGGACGATTGTCGCGTCTAGCCTGCAAGTCGATTCACCTTAAGATAACTCTGTTGTCGACCGATTTGATTAGACATCGTACGATTTCTTTTAATTTTTATTCACAATAACTGAATCGAACGTCAAACTGTCGTATTCGAAACCGAACCGTAATGACGTCACACCAGTACGAGTACTCGAACTTCTCGACTGGCAAAGGCTACAAACGTTATTCAGAACACAGTTATCGAGTGAAAGTTATTATTTACAAAGCAAGAATGTAATATTGAAATCTTATATTATTTTAAATAAAATATGGATTTTGTTCAATTTTATTAATTTATTTTAATGCGAGACTAACGCAATCCTATATTTTAGGCCTTTAAAGTCTTAAAAATGTATATAAAAGGATTTCATTTTTCTTATAATCTATATTCGTCGACTAAGTCCTTAAACGTTGTTGGATAACGATGTCGTATCCGCATCCGAATCGAACGTTTAATTCGAATGTTCTGAATAGCTCGGAAAGTGCCCTTCGACTCGAGAACTATATCCAATTGAACGATTCGGTTAAGATATCGAAGAGTTCTGAATCGGGGTCCAGTTCCCATGTCACGACTATCTGTCGTGACTGTGTTGTGAACGTTTATTTTATCGTTGAACGACTGTCGTGTCTAGCTGTTCCCACAAGATTGTGACGATAGTTTATCGGTTCATGGCAGTCGCCTTGTCGTTTGCACGACGTGTCGTTACATTTATATCGTAACTTTTTTTTATCGTATCGTTTTTCTGTCGTTCTAGCTTTTCCCATAAGTCGTGAACGACAGTTAAACGTGTTACTTTACGCGGTGTTCATTTAAATATACAAGCCACAACACTTTAAACTGCACGCCTATCTGTCGTCACGACTTAATGGGAACGCGTCCTTAACATAAAAAAAAAGTCGTGCCATTTTACAAATACTAACACACTCTTCATTTGGGCTACTCTATGAAACAGAA
>NW_020655668.1:0-10635 GCF_003589595.1 Hyposmocoma kahamanoa | reverse complement strand
TTTTTAGCGCGGACCCGACGTCCATATAATTGTAAGTCAATGGTTTTAGTAGACCAAATGGTTTAGCTATTCACTATTAAATAACCGTCTTACAAAAAATATAACACATTAGCATATACACGATAGAATGTACTTCACCCAACTATATAAATTGATAAGGTTAAAATAAAATCCTAAAACGAATTATTTGAGAATGAAATTTGGCACACCCTTTTTTATATGGAGATATTTCTCTTTATGTACTACAGACAGGTTTTTGAAGTGAAGCCCTGTAGACATTACATTTATATTTATTCCAAAATTTGAAAATTGCCCAGCGGTTTAACGACGCACAGCGCCGCCCGCTGCCCCGTCAGTTGCCATCGGGCGCTTGTCAATGTCGCATCTGTGTCAAATTTTCTCCACCGGTTCTTATTTTGCTGGCCTTCGATAAATATATAGGCATACGAAAAAATAGTGGAAGATGATCGCTTTTGAATACTGAGTAACGATACGACTTACTGCAAAAACAATTACGTTAGGGATTTAGTTATTTATTTTATCTCAAGTCAAACGAAAGGCTTGTTTGACAAAATAATAGACATTAAAACAACAATTCTCTATCAGTAATTACATTTCACTCTTTCTTTCTCAGGTGTAAAGTCTTTTGTCTTTACTAAAGTGGGCACTTTAAAAATTAAAAATTTACATAAACATTTTTTATTTTTTTATTTTAGCTAAGAAAGAACTGAGATTCGCTCTGGACCTTTTGGAGGGAAAAGTGTCGTTTTTATTTTGACTTTCAATTATTTTGTGAAATCTAGTTTAAAGTGGAATAGGATAGTGCTATTGTGCCTTAATCAATGATTAAAACGCGAAATTATACGAATCTCGAACTAGAATACCCGTACCGGCCCGTTTTAAGGAATCCCGAGTCAATCCAAGCACGCCGCCTCAAATTGCCTATCCTCTTTGTGGCGGCCATGTTTACAGAATTATAATTAAACTTCATGTTTAGGCTGATGGCTTTGCCAATGCCTTAATAAATAAAAAAAAAAAAAAAACTAAGAAAGAACTTGATTTAAATATCACATTAACTGCCTAAACGCCAAGCATTAAAATAACCTACTTACGAAAGTCTCGAAAGTCTAATTTTTTCCGAGAGTTTCGAGGTAGCATCTAGTCTCGAATTTTTCTTGGAAACGCGGAAAAGCAGCAAGACCACAGACCACATAAATACTAATAAAGCGAGACTGAAAGCCTTAGTTCCAATGTGTTGATATAGATGGCGCTCTATTTAAATTGATATACATTTTTTTTACTTTAATCTTCCAATTATTTTCATAGCACAAGAGCGCTATTTTTTATTCTGAACCATAATTCTATGGTCCTCGCAACTGAACTGAAAAATTTTTTAATAATTCCGTACACAGAACTATAAACGACTACACAGAAACAGAACTTTAAATGTACTTTCAGAATTCGAACCAGCTTACCGTGGCTGACGCAGGAAAAAATTAAATATCCATGTTAGTAAGACGTCGTCATATTTAATAAACTTAATACAATAATCATAATGTTTTACTTATGGTGGCTAGGTTATGCCGGATGTCCGGCACCAGCGCCTATCGCGAATATTGAGATATGGGAAGAAAACTGGACGCGATCTACAGCGTCCTAAACTTGGAAAAAAAGATGTAAGTGGTATTTACTTTTCACTTGAATAAATAAACTGTGTGAGAGTGCATCATTCAGGGGATTTTATATACTGAGTAAAATTTAAATAGAACCAATACTGAGGTAACCTCTTTCCAACATCAACATCGGTCACAATTTATCGTGTAACACCTACATACAAAAAAAAGAAATACAGTCGAATTGACAACCTCCTACTTTTTTTGAAGTCGGTTAAAAACTTTTTCAACTCCGAAATTTTACATATTTATATTTACGCAAATTCAACCTTCGAACCAGTCGACAAATCTGCAGGAAAATAAAAGAAATTAACATTTTTTTTACTATAGAGGCAAGATAGAGGTGTTGTAGAACATTATTTTTTTTGCATTCAATATCACGTCAAGCTTCACACTTAAGATTTTAATTGAACTTTATATCACTTACGTTAAGAATGGCCCAAAGTTCAAAGTGTCAATATTGATGTACTCTTGATTGGACATTGTAGTTACTTGTGTAAAAAAAATGCGTTTGTGTTAGGCACACTGAAAACTGACTACCCTAAAGTATGACCCCAGAAATTCAATTTTAGTTAAAAGAGGTTGCAAGAATATAAAATATAAAATCAGTACAGAGTACTTAAAAATACGACCTCAAAAGTTCATGGAATTACATCTATTTGCCACGTTTTACTGCAATCGGTTACCGGAAAGTGCGCAAAAACGCATTCATCCTTAGTTTGCCACCCTTAGAGGTGGAATATTTTTTTCAAATTTAAATGGGACGCCTACGGCAGTACCCTCTTTCCAACCAAAAAAGAATCATTCAAAATCGGTTCATAAGTTATGGCGTAACATGCATGCAAAAAAAATACCAAAAAACACACTGTAGTACTAGGTCCTTATCAGGGAGTCTACTCGCGCTCTCCGAAACAATTATTATCCAGGGTCGAATGGCATGAAAAAAAGTTTCGTGGAAATTGTTCATGCTGACTGTACTATTTTTTCGATATCTGTAAATCGCCGTCTTACTTTCTTAAACTCGTATCTTAATGCACTAAGTTACTGAAATGCAAAAGAATTGTAAAGAGTTTTTCAACAAGAACTTTGTTGTAAAAACTAAGGTTTGGCAATTATGAATGAAAAATGATATCTGTAAATGTCCACCACGACTACAGTTACAGATGTCGATTCTTTCATCAAAGTCTTTAATCACTTTTTGACAAAATGGTGGGTCTATCTCGTTAACCACAACCAATTGTCTTTAACATAACCCTATAAAAATAATCCAGCGTTGTTAAATCACGTGATCCAGCTGGCCACTTAACGGCTGAATTTCATGAAATTATACGATCGGGAAATTTGGCTTGTAATAAATTCATTGCTTCGGTGGCTGTGTGACTTGTGGCACCGTCTTGTTGAAACCACATGTTAGTGAAATACATATCATCAATAATAGGCCAAAATTGAGTTGTTAACATCTGTCGACAGCGTAATCCGTTGACCGTAACCGCATTTCCAGCCGAATTTTCGAAAAAAAACGGCCCAATGCCAATGGCACAAGTCACACAGCCACCGAAACAATGAATTTATTGCAAATCAAATTTCTCGATGGCATAATTCCACGAAATTCAGCCGTGTAGTGTTCAGCTCGATCATGTCATTTAGCACCGCTGGAATATTTTTTATATTAAAGACTGAGTCTATACAGAGCCAATCGAATCGATTGCAGCCTTAAAACTCAAAATTGGAGAAATGATTAACGAAATAGACCCACTATTTTATCGAAAAGTGATTAAAAAACTTTGATGGAAGAATCGACATCTCTAACTGTGGTCGTGGTGGACATTTATCAGATATAATTTTTCATTCATATTTACCAAACCTTACTTTTTTTAAAACAATAAAAATTTGAATCAATGTCATCTAGATTGATTGTTTTATTTTGATTTACAAAACAAAGTTCTTTTTGAAAAACCCTTTATATACAAATTTTGCAGGATGATTTCATATCACATTTCCTTCATATTCATAAACTGGTTTCTACCTATTCTTAAAGTAATGCATCCAATTCTTAGGTTTTCGCGATTGTTACACATAGGAAATGAAACTATTTTTCCGGATTTAAATCGCGTATATTTGTTCTTTCAAACAAACCTACGTTCCAGGCCCTTTACAGGTCCCATGGTCACGGTTGACTGAGGTGGTACAGTCTTCAACCAGTTATGTCTAATATTGATGCAAACCACCCTATTTTTAATTTACGCCTCTAATTTACGCTATATTAAGTTTTACAAATTATTTTATCGAATGAACTTTTATTAAGTTCAATTTATTATTAATTATTAATAGAAATTAATAAAAATAAGGTATTTAATTAACAACTATTGTAACTATAGTGAAAAAATAGGGCGGTTTGCATCAATATTAGACATAACCTGGTTGAAGACTGTACCACCTCAGTCAACCATGACCACGGGACCTGTAAAGGGCCCGAAAGGTCGGTTTGTTTGAAAAAACAAATATGCGCTATTTAAATCCGGAAAAATAGTTTCATTTCCTAATGCATCCAAATTATCACCCTGGATAAGAAATTTAAAATAAATAGAAAGTTTTGCCGTCTCCTGAGTATAATCACTCTTTATAAAATACGAAGAGAAAGTAAGGCATCGATATAGCACAATCGAAATATCTTCAAATTTGATGGACAGCCGCATAGAATCTTTTCCAGTAGCTAACGCATTTACTGAACCGTCTTAAATTTCCATTCTGTATATATTCCGTCTCGCTTTACATTTTACCTTTCTACTATGTGTATGGGACGGTAAGGCGTGATTTAAAGACAATATCTGGTTTCCAGCATTTGAGACAACATGAAGAAACCACTATTACACCAAAAAACCCCACCGGAGGAACCTCAGAAAACCCCACTGAAGGAACCCCAAAAGGCCCCACTGAGAGGACTCCGAAACATCCCACTGAAAAGACCCCAGAGAATCCCACTAAAGCGAACACAGAAAAACCTACCACTGAGGCTTCTACGAATTCTGTCACAAATAAGCAAACAGAACCACCAGCAGAGACGACAACAGAAACACCGAATGTCGTTAACGAAAAAACTACCACGGTGAAAGATACAAATGAAAAAATTGCTAGGACCTCGATGGCAAAAACTAACGTCCAGTATCCACTACCGCGTGTACAAAACCATATGTCGAATTATCATACGGTTGGTATTTAGTAGTATAGGGTTTTTCAACTAGAACTTCGTGTTGTTTTGTTTTAGAATTATGAATGAAAAATGATATCTCGAAATTTCCCGATCGCATAACTTCGCGAAATTCAGCCGTTAAGTGGCCAGCTCGATCATGTAATTTAACACGGCTGGATTCTTTTTTATGAGGTTATGCTAAAGACAGAGTCTATACGGAGCCAATCGAATCGATTGCATCCTTAAAACTCAACATTCGTGAAGTGATTAACGAAATAGACCCACCATTTTGTCAAAAAGTGATTAAAAACTTTGATGAAAGAATCGACATCTGTAACTGTAGTCGTGGTGAACATTTACAGATATCATTTTTCATTCATAATTGCCAAACCTTACTTTTTTATTACAATAAAAATTTGAATCATTATGATCTAAATTTATTGTTTCATTTTGATTAACAAAACAAAGTTCTTGTTGAAAAACCCTTTACAAGTGGTCGATCTCGGCATACAATAAGTCACAGCACATCAAACTAATACACTTTTGTTTAAATCATCAAGAATGAACAAGGTCCGTTAACGTGTAGCTTGATTTGCTGCTGTCCGTACTTGCCACAACCCAATCGAGGATGTCCTTAATAGATCACCATCAACTGAATTATACGTTCCAATGGGCACGGGTCTCCTCTCAGGTTTTTGGTCTTCACACATTTTCCGAGGGTTGTGCAGGTGCAAAAAAACTCATAGTAAATTGCAAATTAAACAGCGGCCAATGCTTGAGATCTGACGGTAGGTCAAACCATAGACTACCACGGCTTTTTCTTTTCGTCCTTATTATGGGTTAGGTAAAATGCAAGAAGATTGATTACCTGGCGTATATGAACAATTTATTTTCTTCCATCCTCTAAGATGAACACTGACGCGAGTGAAGGAAGTAAAAGAGACTTAGAGTGCTTACATATGGCGACTTTTAGCAGTGATGCAAACGCGCGTTCATGAAAAGTGACTTATAGGTGATTTTTAGGTGATTTATAGGCGATTTATAGGTGATTGTATCGATCCAAACGCGCGATTGCATCGATGCAATCGCTTATGTTGAATAATTATGTACGAACAAGCTGTAAAAGTTTACAACACAATAGCTTTTTTGCAATTTTGTTTTGTTAATTGTAAATTTAAAAGTGAAATTAATAAATACATTAAATAAATAACTTAATTAAAACGTGCATCGCGTTTGTATCGCCTTTGCATCGCTACATAAAGTCACCGTGTGTAACCGCTCTTAACAGGAGCGTACCGGAAGACAGCATGAACAGACCAACCACAAAGTGGACCGATGACCAATGTCTAGAAGGACGTCTTTCGGGTAAAGTGACGATAATAATGTAGCGAATAGAGGGCCACAGTCTTCTTCGTTATTTGGTATATATGTGGTAGTGGAGCGAAATGATGAACTAGCACACGTGGTGATAAATTGTACCCTAGGTCTGGTATTTATAGTACAGGAGTTTCCCTTATTTGAGACCAGGTACTTGGTGTGATTATCTGGCACATTACATGTTGATCCCGTTTATGGTCCAAAATTATTCATTTTGCAGCAGTAGAGGTCCTTGTGAAAGAGTTGATCCGGGGAAGAGCTGCCACCTTACCTGTTTCTGCCGTCATGCAGTAGCTTAGAAGGGTAAAGGTGAAATTATCCCATGTGCCTAAACTTGGGACTGGTTAACTTATGTCTCAGGGTGGTGAGTGCAGTAGCAACGCCCCTCAGATCTTTACGTGTGTCTTGTGTTGGACACGCAACCGGCAGTTAATTTTTAAAAGTTAATTATTCTATTTTCATATAATTAATTGAAATGAAATCGACACAGTTGCGACAACCGGACACTGTCGCTAGTGGCTATTTGAATGAAAATAGTATATTCGCTTCTAGTCGCCGGTTGCTTGTATCCAACACAAGACACATGTTTGCGCGACGCCTTAAAGTTCTGAGTGGCACCGACAGGTGTGACGCTTACCATCATAAAAAAAACGCGTAATAGTATGCACTGTGGCATGAAACGTATTGTCCCATGTCTATTTGACCGATGTGACACTATAGATGCACTAATTTATTAATAATTTTGTTTTAGTACCAGAAAAGGGACATAGTGGACGAGTGTCCAAGAAATCAAGTGAGATTGGGAAATATTTGTATATGGGTGCCACCGCGATATTTACGAACACGCATCGACAAGCAGCAAAAGACATTGAGAAAACATTTAATTGTTATTGTACAAGAGTAGCTTTCATTTCTGTTGCTGGGAATGTTGTATATTTACACTGCCGCGGAATGGAATGGAAGCAAATTGTAGTGCCTTATGAGTGCAGGTCGTAAAGTGCGTTTCCACTGGCAAGGCGAGACGAGACGTAGCGAAATGAGGAATAAAATTTAAATTCTCTCCTAGCACATCTTCGGTAGAAAAGGTCTGGATTGACGAGGATATGCGAGGCGAGAATTGAAATATTTGTTGATGAAATATTAAACCAAATTGCTGCCTGAATAGGGTATTTATTAACTCAGCAACGGAAACTCGCGATGGCTATTAAAGTCGTCACCAAATAAGAGGCCAAATTTGACACTTGTCATCGTGACGCGTATAGGGATGTGGACTAATCATATCGGTAATCACATTATACGATTTTCACGAGAAATCGATTCAAAATTATAAGAGTTTGACTGTTTAGATTATGTTTCGGTTCATTGTTGTTCAGGGGGCCTAAGAAGCCAAATCGTACAATTCTGTTAAAAGCAATTCATTACAGAAATCTTTGCAATTCTGTAGCAATTTCTCTTATTTTCGTAAAATTGTCCCACATTCCGATGAATTGTATCCAATTCTTTTAATTTGGATTTTATAATATTCATAAATGCTTTATTACGAGAATTTAGTGTAAATAAGTGTGTTCATCGATAAAACAACTACATAAAATAATTAAATTATCAAAAAACCAAAGATTTCATAAATTTTCAATTATTCGGCTGGCTAATAAGTTAGAAGTTGTCAATGTCAACAACGAATAATCTCAAATAATGTTCATAATTTTTTCTAATATTTTTTTTATATTTTTTTCCGAGAAATCGAAGTGACTCGTGAAATTCGGCAATTAATTGCTTACCACATTATTATTACAAAAGAATAGCTTGAGGACGTAACTGTTTTCAGGACGATTCGGGATAACTCAAAATTGCATTTTTTTGGAATTCGTGCGAAAACAGTACTTCAAATATGTTTTGTCATATTATATAATGTTTCAATTAAATTTATGTATTTTTTAAAAACTCAATTATGCTAATAATTGTTTGTTTATTTCATTTTTTCATTTCATTTATTCATGTTACATTGTGCAAACACATTTATCATTACAGATATAAATCTAATTCGATAATGTCAAATCACTTAATTTTTAAAATAAATTCGTTAATAAATTACTAAATAGCTTTCATTCATAAACATTATAATAAAAATAATAATTTATTGTTTCGTTGATCGCATTCAAAGTTACATACTATCGCCTTCTTTAGCTGTCAAATTTGGCCTCTTATTTGATGACGACTATAGTATCAAATGCGAGACTGTGACTTATGTACGATTTGAGAAATTAAAAAAGATGGCTTTATCTGATTCTTCTACCGTTAACATGTTATGTAATAACAATAATTTACGGGAAATGTTAGTCCAGCCGCATGTTTATCGCTAGACGAACTGAGCAGCGCTGAATCTTCACTATCTACACCCACAACGCGATTTCAATTCTCGTCTCGTCTCATCTTACCTCGCCGATAGAAAATCACCTTCAGGATGCGCCGAGCACCGGTTGCAACGTCTCCAAGAAGCTTCGGTACGGAAGTTAAACGGGCTATTACTTCACAACATCATTTATTATTGCACCATTTGCAACCGAATTTCCGATCATTGGGAACAATATAACTGTAACTACTGTAAGTATTCCATTTTGATCGAGAATTCTATGGAAGACATGCGACCTGTTTCCTGTTCTATTTTCTATTCTGTACCATTCTGCGGCAATGTAATTTCAGCTTTACTTATATTTCTACTACGACCTGTGGAAAATAAACGTGAAGTTTCTTTATTCATGGAATAAATTATGTCTACTTTAATTAAGGTTGGTGGTGCCAGGAACCGTAAAGTACCACTGTTCGACGTCTTTCTTTAAATTAATTTCCAATAAGATTTACGACAAAACTATCATAGTAACACGTTTCTTATTGGATGTTCATTATTGGTGAGTGTCGATTTTTGGTGTTCATTACTGGAGACAGAGAAATTATAGTAGTTTTTTTTAGTAATAATTATAATAGCTTTTTTATAAAGCATACTCCAACATTTTTCTTGATGATTATATCTGTCAAGGTAACTAACTAATCACTGACATTATATTTAAAAAGATTTTTTTTTATTTACAGACAATTCCCTTAAAATGTCGATCATTTGGTACCATCACCCTATGTTGAAATATTATAAAGTAAATTAATTAATGAATTTGCTAAACTAATATACAATAATACAAAATTATAGTTGTTAAACAAACGATTTTTAGGCGTTTTCTTTATCAAAAAAATACACCAAAAAATATCGTGTAATTAATTATTAATACACAAATTGAACACTTCATGAACACTTGGAAAAAAATCTAGCTGACCTCACGAATTTTTCTATGTGCTTGTTGTCGTATCTTAGTATTTGGTCTTTCAACGACTTTTTAGTCGTAGCGCTATCTACGAGAAATATATGAAAGTATTTCGTCACCCAGATACCTGTACAGCTACCGGACTCGAGGGATTTTTTCTAAGTGTTCGATCTATGTATTAATAATTATAACAAACTAGTTACATTTATTTGATTTTTAAATTTAATTGTAAAAAATCCTATCGGTTCAAAAATGAAGATAGATAGATAAAACGGGATGGCTCCGCGAAGTATCAACTCGAGGCTGTTGATTCGATTAATCGCAGAGCCTGGAGACTTATTATACTTAATATATATTATTGACTTATATATCGATAAGCTCGAATCTAAACTTCATAGTTTAGTCCACCGGCGCAAGGTTGCGTCTGTCGATTTTTTACAGAATATATTTCAGTGAGTGTGTTCATGAGCTTCATCAGCTCATCCCGCCCGCCCCGTTTTACCATCGGACATCCAAACGTACGGCGGGATATCATCCTTACTTGGTCGATATTCCCTTCAGGCGTACTAAGCGCTTTTCATCTTCTTTTATTATTATTTTTTTCATAATATCAAGTGAAGGGACGATAAAATCGTGCGCCTGATGGTTAGCTAGACTAGGTAAATAAACTTTTTTTTAAATTAAATACACTTCCTCTTGATCACTACCTAGCTCTTGAAGAAAGATAGGATCTACGATGGAACGAGCTCGCCCAGAAGATGCCAGTAGCACGTTAAAGATATTCGGGTTGTACGAGTTCAGAGAGAGAGGAAACAGTGCAGGCAGGGAATTCCATTAGCAGTAGAGCTCCTTGTGAAAGAGTTCGTCCAGGGAAGTACTGCCACCTTACCTGTTTCTGCTGCCAAGCAGTAATGTCAGCATTACTGTTTCGGTTTTGAAAGGTAAGGGTGCTGGTGAAATTACAAGCACATGGGACTTGGAAACTTATGTCTCAGAGTGACGGGCGCAATGGCAGTGCCCCTCAGATCTTTGCAATTTAAACATTGACTTACAAATAAATGGACGACGGGTCTAATACAAAAAC
>NW_020655667.1:0-15849 GCF_003589595.1 Hyposmocoma kahamanoa | reverse complement strand
CATGATAAGCCAACAAAGGAATATTTTTGGAAGTAATTCGTCTTAACCTACGAAAGACGTATACAAAGCTGTTTGCTTTGCTGCAAATACTGTCAATGTGGTTCGTAAAACTTAAATTTCTATCTATTAATATGCCTAAAAACTTAATAAACTCTACTTTTTGTATATTCTTATCACCATACTTAATATTCAAGGTAATTTGTCTGCGACCTCTTCCTAAAAACTGAATATAGTTTGTTTTCTCAAAATTCACACTTAGGTTATTTACAGCTAACCATTCCACCACTGATTTTAGCGTGTCATTGATTTCGGTTTCATACTGCATCAGGTTGTTATTATTTGAGTTTATAACTATTGAAATATCGTCTGCATACATCATACATTTATATTTAGTTATCAGTGGCAGGTCAGTTATATATAATAAAAATAGTAGAGGCCCTAATATGCTTCCTTGAGGAACACCAAACCTATTCAATCGGTTTTCCGAACAGCAAGTTTTAATAAAATTATTTTAATCTAAATAGTTTAATTCTACACGTTGCTGCCTATTTTGTAGATACGATTTGAACCAATCTAATGCTATGCCTCTAATTCCATATTTCTCTAATTTTTTTAATAGAGTATCATGTGCCACATGATCGAAGGCTTTAGACATATCAAGAAACACCACCGTACTGTGTTTGTTTGCATCAAGAGCTTTACTAACTGTATCGATAATATTGAATACTGCATCTGTTGTCGATTTTCCTTTTTGAAAGCCAAATTGTTCTGGTTTAATGATGCTGAACTTAATACAATAGTCCATTAATCTAAGAAACATGCATTTTTCGAATATTTTAGCCAGTATCGGAATAAGAGTGATAATTTAATATATCAGATTTGTCTCCTTTCTTATGTATCGGCTTAACAATTGATAATTTCAATAAATCAGGGAAAGTTCCATTTTCAAAGGACAAATTTACGAGATATGTCAGGACAGGTGCTAGTTCATTCTTACATTGTTTAAAAATCATTGTTGAAATTTCATCATAACCGCAAGCCTTACTATTGCTTAGGGATTGTATAATTTTAATAATGTCCTGTGTTAAAAAAGGTTTGATGTAAAATGAATTTAATGTCGTTTGTATCGTTGTCAGAGTGTTATACTTTCCTTTGTCAATTATTAAATTACTATCATTCGTCATATTAGTAAAATAACTGTTAAATTCTGTGACCATTTCAGAAGGTTCTGACAGTGTTCTGTCTCCCACCTTTAAATTTTTTATGTCAAGAGTGGGGGTTTTTTTATTTTGGCGATCCTTTACAACTGTCCAAGATGCCTTACATACATTTTTATGTGTTCTAATAAACTTAGCGTTATGATTCTTTTGAGCGTCATAAATACATTTTCTTAGAATTTTAGAATAATTTATAAATTTATCCTTGTCCATTTTATTTTTACTTTTATAATATTTAAAACGCAATTTTCGTTTTACTTTGCAACACCTCCTCAGCGCTCCAGATATCCATTTGGGGCCGTTGGCCTTATTGTTGACTCTGTACCGGTATTTAGGAAAACATAGATTATGTAGTAGGGAAAAAAGCTCATGAAATATGCTAAATGCTACGTCAGTATTTGTTTCGTTCATGACGTCACTGAATGTCAAAGCACCGAGATGTGTTTGAAGTTTATTACAATTTTCAATTGTTATGTCTCGCTTCGTGACGTACCAAAAGGTTTTTTCTTTTTGTTTACTTTTGGTGTAAAACGTTAGCATTTGGGCAGTATTATGATCTGATAGTTGTAGGTGTAAGTTAGTTCCAGTTGCTTCTTTAATGTTACTGATAATTAGGTCTATACAAGTGAGTTCTCTAGTCGGTAAATGTATATGTTGTCTTAAATTATAATTCTGAATTAAATCGTTAAGGTAGCGGCTATCAGGAGTATTATCTAGTATATTTATATTAAAATCGCCGGTAATTATAATTTTTTTTGTTTTATATGTGTTTGTTATATCGTGCAAAACTGAGTCCAATATGTTTAAGAATCGTGTCCCAAATCTTTTATGTGAATTGTATATACATAAAATTATTAGATTATGGGCAGGTAAGTCTATACCTGAGCATTCAAAAATATTCTGCACTAAATACCTATTGAAAAAATTTAGTTCTCTCGATACGATACCATTTTTCAGTAATATACATGTACCTCCTCTTTTTTTGTCCCTACAATAACTAGAAACCAGTTCATAGTTAAAAATTTTAATATTTTGTTCATCTCCTTTTTTTACAAATGTTTCACTCAAGCAGATAGCGTCGGGTTGAGAGTTCGAATTTATTAATTCAGAAAGAGTAATTTCTAGTAGGTCTCTTTTAGCTAGTATACTGGCAATGTTTTGGCGTAAAAGAATGAATTTGCTACTGTGAGGTTCGAAAAAACTGGGTTTCATTCATCAGAGAGTTGTGATTACTGTCTTTTTTTTCCGTAGCTAAATTTTGTAAGTTTTCAAGCATTACATCATTAACAAGTAAGCTCAAATCTTTGAAAACTTGTAAATAAGAATTAGATATAAAGTAGCAAATAGGTACATCTTTTAATACCAAGTTATTATTATAATTATTTTATATCACCTTACTCAATTGAAAAAAAAAAAAAAGATTTTGTGACCAAGTAGAAACAGCAGAGCATTTAAAAATTTCAACAGTTTAACTTTTTTTTATGATACCAAGTGACGGGGACAAACAAGTTGTGCGCCTGGTGAGTGACAAGCTTGTCCATAACAGTTGCAGTGTCACTCAGAACTGAACATTGTATAATAAGACATTTTGCATGCTATTTAACAGTGAAACATATTGACACTGGCACTGTTACACCATGTTTAAGCAAATAATAATAATAACGCAACACACACATAGACCCGCACTAGGGAAACCCTGTGTTGTGGGTGCCATGGACATACATAGACAACCACAAATTACACCCAAACTCACGAGACAAATAAATATAGGCCATACACATATTTCTCCCGGCCTGGGAATTGAACCCTCTGACTGGCAGTCCAGCATGGTAACTGTTCGGCCACAGAGGCAGTTAAATAATAATTAAAAAAAAAACTAATATTATTTTATAAGCATCTGGGGAGTACTGCCACTGCACTCGTCACCCTGATACATAAGTTGACAAGTCCCATGTGCCTGTAATTTCACTAGCATCTTTGCCATTCAAAACTGGAATGCAGTAATGCTCACATCACACACTGTTGGGCAGCAGATAAGTAAGGCGGTTCCTTGGATGAACTCTTTCACAAGGACCTTAACTGCTACTAAATTGATTAAATCCAAGTTTAGTAAATAAACATTTTTTCAACCAGTTTAACAAAATTTACGAGACCACAAAATCAACTTCGAACCAACGAGCAAACCTGTATTAGTAGGAAATTAAAATAAATGAAGGAGAAAGTGATACGACAATTTTTTTTAAATTAGACTTAAAAAGGCCAGCCATATCATCTCAAATAACACTCAATTATTTGGGGGATTATACTGCTGTTCACAGATCTGTACTAGGGATCCAGCATGTTTTTGCCAATTACTTAAAATAAGGTTTATTATTACTTTTTTAAAACCAAAGGATTTTTTTGCTCAATTTCATCTTCAAATTCAAATTATGAAATAATAGAGACACACAAAATACATTTTTGATGGGTATCTAACTGCTCACTATTAATTGGACTGATGTCCAAGTTACCACAATTTCATTTCACTAAAGTAAACAACTTTTTTATGAGGAACTGTATGTTTTTACACAAAGATTTTGGAGTATATACTAAGTTTAAAACACATTCACATAAATTTAAATCAAAGTGCATTTCATTGGATCCAAGATTATTTAAAAAGAGCAACCCATAGAGTTGCTTGCTCGTTCTTCTCAGGAAATTCAGCACAGTGAACAAGCAATAGCTTGAAAAGTTATGTTTTCAATTGTAAATTTTTTTACCTATGGAATAAATGATTTTTTTACTTTGACTCAAAACTTAATTCTTAAAGTGGCACTTGTTAATTATTTAAATTATCGAAATGGTTATAATCCTGACCTGAAAGCTTCTGCACAATCCATCATCATGGTACATGCTCCATTACGTATCTCATTATTTGGCACACACTCATCTCCAACTGAAAATAAGTATATAAAATATATGTAATAGCTTAAAGTTGTACACTGGCGAACATGAGATTCCCAAAGATAACAATATACAATAATAAAGCTATAAAAACAACTTATAAATAATATAGAATGAACTCTTATTTAGGCATGTTAGAAAGGAGTAGTTCTATGTTATAGTGTAAGTTTAGAAGTAAATAATAAAATTAAGTAATAGCTACAATTTAACTTTACCTTCTGCTGCTAGAATAAAAAGAATAAAATACGTATAAATTATATTGCAAAGAATGAAATATTTTAACAACATTGTCGTTTGAAGACCAAACGGTAAATGAATCGTCGAATGCGTTTTCCTCGTTTGTTATCGAAGCAAAAGTACTAATTTATAAATAAGAACCGGTTCGAAGTAGTGCCACTTCGAGCCGCTGTGAAAAGTATAAACACGATTTTCGTTTACCATTCATTAGACTTTCGAAATTTAGGAATGATTTCTTTAAAAAAGTTGTATGCTTTTGTTTCAGTCCGTGCTTATTAAATAATCATAATTACAATTTTTTTCTTGATTTAATTATATACCTAATTACATGATAATTACACACTTTAAAAGCACGTCTCGCCGTGTCGATTAAGTGGTACTATAGCCAAAAGCACAACTATTATGAGTTACTACTAGCCAAAAGTACTTTATTTTTGCAAATATATGCAAATCAAAGAGATCAATGTAATCAATCACTAATGACTATTTAACGCAAACATCGAGTTGAGTGAGAGTAGAAGTGTTGAAGACGAGTAGACCACAGGAGTAGACGATAGGAAGGGTACACAAATTAGAAACTAGAAAGACGAAGGGTAGGGACGGTAGGGTATGGATGGTGGGGTGGGAGGAAAGAAGGACTTCAACTTCAACTTTTGTGTCTATGGCTCCGTCGTTTTGCGCGAGGGTGAGGGAAGGGAACTGACATTGATAGTTTTTTTTCCTTAGTTCCGTTTGGAAAAGGCGAAGGTCAGAGACCATACTGCCTTATTAATAGTTTGATCACAAACCACTAATAGTTTGATACTTGCCAATGTCAAAATAAAATCCGTTTCATGGTTGCGATTAAGTTGTGCTATGTTTTCGTGTGCAATTCAGTGTCGTATTCCAGAACTCTACTCAATACTCAAGTCAGGACTTGAGTATTGCAGTGAGCACTGAAAATCATACTCAGGGTCGTATTCCAGAAGTCTACTCAATGCTCAAGTCAGGATTGCACTGGAAACATAAGCACTGGAAATACGACCCTAATGGCAGGGACTTGAGTATGATTTCGAGTGCTTTAAACCATACTTAAATCCTGACTTGAGCATTGAGTAGAGTTCTAGAATACGACCCTCAGTCCTTGCCACTAGAGTCGTATTTCCAGTGCTTGAAATCATATTCAAGTCTGCTCAAATCCTGACTTGAGCATTATTTAAAGCACTGATAATCATGCTCAAATCCTTGCCATTAGAGTCGTAATTACAGTGCTTGAAATCATACTCAAGTCTACTCAAGTCCTGACTTGAGCATTGAGTAGAGTTCTGGAATACGACCCTAAGGGTCGTATTCTAGAACTCTACTCAATGCTCAAGTCAGGATTGCAATGGAAACGTAAGCACTGGAAATACGACCCTAATGGCAGGGACTTGAGTATGATTTTCAGTGCTCACTGCAATACTCAAGTCCTGACTTGAGTATTGAGTAGAGTTCTGGAATACGACCCTAAGAAAGGTCGAGTTCAAGCGTAAATTATACAATAGCCAAATTCGATTAAAGAATGTTTAATAACAAACTGTTGCTAGGCGACCATTAATAGCAGTAGGTACTAAATAATATTTTTTGACCATTATTTAGGCTAGCTCTGCCCATGGCTTGCTCGTGTAATTGGAACTCAAATAGGTGAGCAGGTAATTTAGAATAAAATGTAATTGTTGGATATATATTTGTTGCGACGTCATGAGAGTCTGTGTTTGTATTTGTAACCGATTAAGTTTTTTGTACATCAAGCAATACACTTTTGTTCCAATGTCGTCTCCAGAGTAGATATGAGCGCCGACAACAGACCAACCGGGCGGCGGCGCGCCGACGAAAAAATATCGGCGGCGTTTCGACGGTGCGAGCGCGACCATGAAGCGAATTTGTATACTAATATCGAGCTCTTATGAAACTCACAGACATACAAAAATATTGTATGTACACAAACCACTATATTGTATCATAGCGATGACAGTGCTAGTTTGCATAATGACGTTTCCCCCTCCCCTCTCTGCGATCTTCAACCCCGCGAAAGTCAGCCATCTTTTTCCTTTAGCGTCAGCCGTCATCGTCATATTGCTTGTTTGTGATGATGAGAAGTGTTTGCGTCGATTTATTTCCACCTCTTTATATCCACAAGTACACTAATATTGAGATCGTGCTTATTTGTATTAATGTGAAGTGTTTGCGTCGATTCATTTCCGCCTCTTCCACTCTACAAATACTATAAGTTGCTTGTATCCGTTAAGTAAACTACTTAACTTCATAGAATTAAATACCGTTTTCACCGTCATTTACAAATTTTGAGAAGAGTTAAATAATAATATGTGTTACTGAAAATTAGCGCATAGTTCATTGTTTAAACATACCGCATGTTTAAAATACAGTACAAATACAATTAAAAGTCTGAACAATGGTTTTTAAGATTTTATCAAAGTTTTACATATTAAGTACATTAACAATAAAATATTATGTGCCCATGTTATGTGGATACACTAAATGGCTCAACTATACAATAACGACACTTGAGTTGAGAGTTCAAATTAATATGGTGAATAGATTACATAGTTAGTAGTCTAAGTCTAATCCTAAAATATTTTTTAATTTTTAGGTATATGCAGTGACCATAGTTACTCGAGGAAGCGCCACATTGATCACTCTTATGCACTACTGTATGATGAGTAAAACAAACCTAATAAAGTTGCACGAACAGAGGTTTCTTGTATGTACATCATCTTTTTCTATTATTTTATGCAATGTCACGAAAAAAAAGCTTATTTTTTTTTTATTATTATTATATTAATTATTTCATTTCAGATGCAAACGTCTTGCCTTTAACTCCAGTTTCTGTCTGAATAAACACTTTCTGTTTGTTGATAGACGGTACTATAAGTTATGAAGAAAAATCCTATGTGTTTCAAACACCTAAGTGTTAGTAACTTGAATACAGGAGTACTGTTTTACTTAATTTATTACATTTTGAAAATATTATTGTTGTTTCCACATTCCAGGCTGTAAAATAAGTTTCTCCAAAAAAATATTCATTTTTGCCTTCAAAAACAACTTTGAAGAATATGATAAGTCAACTACTGTAAAAAACTGGGACAGCAACAGGAGGTTGTGTAATTTGCTATTTGATGAAATGGCATTAGACATTGCTTTAACATATTCAGCAAACAAAGATGATATTGTTGCATTCGGAGGTTTAAAGGGAAAAACTGATAACTTTGCAGATCGTGTTCTCGTTTTTATGTTACGGGGTGCGCTTTGTAGACTTTTATTTCTGTGAAGGTGCAACCTCTAGTTTCCAGTTAAAAGGCATTATTAAAGAAATAATTGCTGCTGCATCTGAAACTGGACTGAAACCTATAGCTCTTGTGTCAGATCAAGGCACAAATTATCAATCTGCCATAAATCTTTTAATAGAAGAGACCAAAACAACTCAATTACGTGCTGGAGAGACTTTTGGTAAGTTGTACTTCATATTTTTATTATTCAGTTGGCTTGTGTAGGTCATGAACTATGAACTATTATGTATATATTTCTGACACTGACTGAGATGAACTAGTTCATCTTGCACGGTATTAATAGTTCATTGGTATTTTTAGTTCAGTACAAACTAGGAACTGTCTGCGTTGATAGTTCACCTGTCTTTTATTCAATAGGAACGGCTCGAGCAAGATAGTTAGTCTTTCACTACTTTTAGTACAAGTCGGTGTGGGATGCACACACTGAATTAGAGGTGGGTAATAAATAACGTCACGATGAAAAAATCACGATGATCCGCCGGCAACCAGTATTACCGTGACTCGTTCCGAAGGAACAACGTTCCAAAGTCACAGGTGTTCCTCCGTTCCAGTAGCTATCCCCGTCACTCACATCACGACATACGTATTTGATACAATGCGCGATCTCCGTTCCGTGGTGACTCAGCGCGCCACTCGTTGTAGTTCTCTTCAAATCGGGCCATTTCGGCGATGGGAGTAAATGAAATAGGATGACTTTCTTTGCTCACTCACAAGGGTCGTAGATGCTTATTACTACAAGAAAAGGCGGATTTAAAAAAATCTGCAGCAGTTTTTTTTTTTTTTTTAATTTATTTATTCAAAACCAACTTAAACTAAAAACTTATATTAAGACTACTTTCAAAAACCCTTCAAAGGGTTTATGCGAAGGTAGAATGCATCGCATACTCTCCACTATTGTTATGGGTCCAACATACAACCCAAGTAATACTTTTTTAAAACTTGTTTACATTTTTTTACATTTATAAACATATCTTTATGCAATTGTACTGGTATTTTATTTACAATTTTTTGGTAATATGTACTTTGTAGTCCTCATACCGTAAGTATTGGTGATTCTAGGTAGTTTAAACTCAGGTAGGTAGGTAAGGGTACGTAATTTATTAAGCCTGTTTGTTTTTGTTAATAAATTGACATTTTCAAATTGGTCCAGTAATATTGACACATTCGACTTGTTAAAGACCGACATTACCTTACAGTGGTTAAAAAGACCGGGATCGTTATCCTTATATTTGTTTTTTATTTTATTTGATACAATTGTCTTAATTATGCTAACTTGTAATTTATATATATTATCTAGGTACGATTTATAAGTACGCCCGTAGCTACTGAGCCCATAATCAATAATTGAGTCTGCCAAAGCAAGGTACAACATTCTAAGTGTATAATATGGTAACTTGTACTTTAATATGGAAAGTTTAGCATTGATAGACCTGAGCTTGTTAGTAACGCTTTCAATGTGTGGACCCCAGTTGAAAGACTTATCTATAATAAGGCCTAAATAAGTATGCTGCTCAACTACCTGCAGAGCCAGACACGTACAGGCGGGCGCGGTGCTGGAGCTGATGGAGGACTGATGATGCAGGCACTGGTGGTCATGCGCGACTATTTTAGGTATATGTGTTGTTTTTATGTACGGGGAATGTATGTGAATAAGTTTTGTTTTGTTAGCGTTGATGACCAGGCCTACATCATGGGCCCATTTACACATATTATTAAAGCTATTCTGCATTGATTTTTGCGCCTCGATTACATTTTTACTGTGTGTTATCAGGCAAGTATCATCAGCGAATTGGTACACAGAAGCCTCCGAAAATATATTACACATATCGTTTACGTATAGTAAGTACTCAGTAGGTCCAAGGATTGACCCTTGGGCAGTGCCTCGTTCAGTAGGTATTTTGTCGCTATGAGTATTTCCCAAGCGTACTAGTGTATGTCTATTCTCGTGATAGTTCCGAAACCATTCCAACAGTGGTCCCTGTATTCCATTCTGTTTTAACTTGTCAAACAGTACATTGTACCGTAAAGTGTCGAATGCTTTACTGAAGTCAACAAAGACAACGAGTACCTGCTCGCGTGCTATCAAGTACCCGTTGACCTCATCTGTAAACTTAGATAAAAGTTGGGATGTACTACGGCCTTTTTGAAATCCGTACTGTTTATCATTAATTATTTTATTATTGCACAAAAAGTAATTTATTTTATTCCCTAGATACTTTTCCACTATTTTGTCTACGCTAGATAGTATTGTGATCGGTCTGTAATTGTTTACATCATCATATGGCCCCTTTTTATGGATTGGTCTGATAATGCCGGTCTTTAAGTTATCGGGGTATGAGGACGTAGCTAGACAACAGTTAATTAGGTGAGTAATAACTGGCGTTATTTCTGAGTTTATACATTTGCAAAGTTATTATAAACCTATTTATGAACAAAGTAAAATATTTTTGTATATTTGTTTTATTATAGGAAGAGTTGGTATTTTATATTTATGTATAATCTACTTTGTGTATTCTACTAGAAATATAATTACATTACACTTTATTGCTATTTTTAACAATCCAAAAATTCGCATTAAATAAGTAACAAACAAAATTACATTAAATAGAAAATCAACTTTTTGAATGGAATTGAAACTTATTACAAAGGGAGTAAAAACTTAAATCATTCTATAAAAAACGGCTATAAGTATTAGAACGAAGCCGCTGGCTAAAACCGTATATCATGATGTAAGTTATAAGCGTGACAAGGTCACACAAGTAACAGTCGTGACAAAATCACGATGATTTATCACTGTGATTTTTTTGGAACCGGAACGACAGTGACGGCGATAGAAATGTAACGCTATTCTCCATGTCTAGACTGAATGTTGCCAGCTAGTTTTAAGTCTATACGTGTTCACCTTATGTATATACATAATGTGGACTGTCAAATAATAATGTAAGCTTGTAAATATAAGTGCTCATATTTTTTTTAGGTGTGTAGGCATCAGTATGTATAATATCAACAAACATGTGATTTTTGAAGATACTATTCTAACTAAAATATATGCTGTTATTGTTTTGTAAAAAAAGGACGTTTAGTTGAATGACAGTCTTTTAAACCTGTAAAATATTAAAGAAAATCAAATAGTACTGATTCCATACAAATTGTATTTTTAAATATTTAGTACTGTGTACTATTTGACCTCTTAATAAGAGTAATAGAAGCCTGTAGTATTTATGTGAATGATATAACTAGTTTGGAGCATTTGTTCAATGTCGAAGCTAGGACAAGATGAACTAGACGACCAACCTAGTTAACCGATTGGACTAATTAAGATCGCTCCTTTAAGGCCTGATCAGGCAAAATTCTATTATTCATTTGGAAGTTTAATGCCAACACTGTGTGATTGTATGAACACATATTATGTAACTTGATAATCTTAACAATACTTTCCTTGCTTTCAGATAACACAATCAATTTAAGTGGAAACACATTAAGTGTTTTTTATGATCCACCACATCTGATTAAGGGGATTCGTAATAACTGGCTCACCAAGGATATGTTATTTGAAAGCAAACCAGCTAAGTAGCAAGATATTGTGGACGTGTACAATGCTGACTGTCAGCATGGACAATCAAGGATATTACACAAGTTGACTGACCAACATCCTGAAATTCATTCAGTCATTCCTGAAAAAATAAAAAAATGAAGGTAAACATAATATTTTTTATTCAATTTAGTAATTTATAACAAAATTCTAACTAACAAACTACTAATAGTTAGTTCAACTTGCACCACTTAAGGTGCAAAGCTTAACTAAGGTTTTTATGATAAACATTTTTTAAAAATTTATTTCAAATATATTATTGTTATTTATTATTTATTTATATATTTTGTTATTTCATATTTTATTACTCTAAACAGGCTAGATTTTAACTTTTAATTCTTTTTATTTCTAATTATCCAAAGTGATTAATTTTAAAGTGATTTATTTTTGTTTTTTATTTATAGGTGAGAAATTGTATGCGTGCATTAAGCAAATCAATATCAGCGGAATTATCATACACTTCATGCTTTCGTAAGTATTTATATTGTAAATAGATAAAAAATTATATAATTATTTTTTATTTATTTTGTCTAACATTTCCTAGATTGGTCTAGCATTTTACAAAGTTATAAATAGAAATCTTATAAAACTCCTGATTTTGCAGATATTTGTATAGTAAAAAGTACAATATTACATTTATTTATTATATTGTTGGTATTATTACATTTTCATGAATTTCTTTCTTCTTTCTCTCAATTCCTGTGATTGCAATGATATATTGCATTACAGGCGCTCCTAGTAAAATGGGATAAAAAAACCAAACACACTTTTCACTTTATTTGTCTCTTTATTAATCACTTGGATTGGTATTTGAAACGGAAATTTTGACACATTAATTTTATTTTTAGCTTTGTATCCAGATGGGACACCAGTGAGTGCAACAATGAAAAATACGGCCGAAGCGGTTTCTTCTTCTTCTTGTAAATGTTATGGCTCCATCGAAATAATCAATGATTTTGCCAATGTCAAGTAAAAATAACTATGTCCGGTAGTTTAACATTATTATAAAAATTATACAAAAAATTGGCGATTTCGCCAATGTCCTGTGAAGATACCTTTTTTGACGATCTCTTTGACAGCGTCAATGGTACAAGCAGCATAACCAAGAAGATGAAAGGAAAAGCTTTGTTAACAGCTGCCGATGCATAATCTGTACACCATTAGTACTGGCGAAAGGCTATCAAAATATTATCAAATACAAAATTTGTGACAAAAGAAAATGTAGGGAAAAGTGTGACGTCAATAAAAAATTGGGTCGTTACCCTCAAAAGTTTTCTGAGGGTGTGGAGATGCTTAGAAAAACAAAATATTAAGATTAGAGACCTAGATATTTTAATTCGGATCCCCTTGAAAACTTTTTTGGGCAAGTTCGCCCATATGATTATAGGAGTAATGACCCAAGTGCCTATGCATTTATTAATACTTTCAAATTATTATTGACATCTAGATTCATAAAATTTCATTCAGAAAATTTTATCTGTGAAAATGTATCAAGCCAAGAATTGTTAAATATTCAGACTCTAATTGACAAGAAAAATGTAAACATTGCATCAGTTGTTTCTGATGATTCCACTGAAATTTCAAAATCTAATTATATAGAACATGAAAATATATACACATACAGGACGAGAAAGGTTAAATATTCATTCAAGGGATTATAGTGTTGGATGGGTAACAAGAAAAATTTTCTCTAAAATCAACTGCGAAAATTGTAAAAAAAGTTTAATTGCAGAAAATGAAAATTCGACACAGGCATTTATCAAATTAAAAGAATATAAATTACTAAAGCAGAGAAAGTTATCCTATCCAACAGAAAATACAGTGACAAGTTTCGGAGAAATAGTAAAGACTACGAACTAATATTTGGAAGCTAATGGATATCAAAGAAAATTAGTGAGAAAATTAAACAAATAATAGTTTCCAAATATTCGTTTGATTTTCTGAACTGTGAAAAGCACAAAGAAATAGTCCTTGATTGGTTTTTAAACATCTCTATAAAATTGTTCATTTTTAACTGGTGCAATGTAATTAATATAATTTTTAAAGGGACTGATATTGTTCGTTGATTATACCAGCAATGGAAAGAAAAGCATTGAATAAATTTAAGAAAAAGTTAACAAAATAAAAATTGTACAAATACTTACATTGTTTTATTTTATATACGTACCTAAATTTCAAACTGAAAAATAAACGGCGTGGATATAATTTCGGCAGTACTCCTTGACGTGGCTGAATAAACGTAATCGTTGCCTACAAATTGAAAGCCAATTGTAAAAAAAATATTGAATACGAAGAGCGGAAGCAAAAAAAAAGTCATGTTCTAAACTAGCACTACGATACAAAGACAATGTATGTCACTTGGTGGTCTGTAGTACTAAGTAGTCTGTGCAGACAATATCTAGATAGACACCGCAAGTGTATGTACTTCGCGTGCCCAAGGTAAGTGAAATTCACTTACTTGCCACTGCTACACTTCAGAACGCACTCGATCGTTATCGTAGATAAACACAAGTCGAAAACGCGAAAAATGCACAATTGTGCCATTACAAACTGCAAAAGGACCATAACTGTAGGTTATCGGGTAAACAGGCACGTTTTCTTCCACGGGCAAGTGATTTTGAAATCAGAAGGTGCATAATTTATTTTAAAAACAATTATTTTGCTTTGTATGAATTTCGATAAAACAAATATGCAACCGTGTGTATGCCTCAGGATTTGTAATACATTGCGGCTTTTACTAGGTTTTTTTTTTTATATAATGAAAGAGGCAAACAAGCCGACGAGCCACTTGATGGGAGGTGGTCATCGTCGCCCATGGACATTTGCAACATCAGATGAGCTGCCTATACGTTGCCAGCCTTTGAGAGCCCTGTACACACGCTTCTTGAAGAACCCCATGTCATAGCGCAAGGGGAACACTTCAGGAGGAAGATCATTCCACACCTTGCAGGTTCGAGGAAGGAACGAACGAGATGCCCGTGTGGTCTTACAACGCCAGACATCTAAGATGTGGGGATGGACTCTACTCCTTTGGCGGGAGGTGCGATGGTAGAAACGAGACGGTGGCACCAGTTCGAAAAGTTCCTCAGAGCACTCCCCATAATAAAGACGGCGGAACCCACACAGAGAGCCAACGTCTCTTCGTAAGCTAAGGGGCTCCATACCGTCAGTGAGTTTGGGATCATCGATAATACGAACAACCCTACGTTGGATAGAGTCAAGTGGATCAAGCTGGTATTTGGGAGCTCATGCCCAGAGACGCGAGCAATACTCCATATGAGGCCGTACTTGTGTTTTATATAACAAAAGTCGATGACCTGGAGAGAAGTACTGCTTCGATCTATTGGTTACTCCGAGCTTTTTTGAAGCCAGTTTGGCTTTGCTCTCCAAATGACTCCGGAACTGGACTTCGCTCGTGATGTCGACTCCAAGTATCCCAATACTCTTTGAGATGGTAAAGGCAGTGTTCTGGAACTTTGGCGCTATTACGAATGGGGATTTTTTAGCGGTAAACGCGCACACTTGTGTCTTTGCGGGGTTCAATTTTACTAAATTCTGTTGGCCCCATTCTGAGACCTGATCCAAAGAAGTCTCGATTTTGGACACAAGTCTGTTTTGTTCCACTTGTTGGTGTTACTGTTGTTGTTGGGCATATTTGTGCGACCAGTATAATAGGCATCACCGTCATCAGCATAGCAATGAATGTTACTAGTTAATAACATATCATTGATATGCAGGATGAACAGAGTTGGTGATAGCACAGATTCTTGCGGAACGCCGGAGTTGATGAGAATGGTGTCCGAGCACAATCCATCGACAGCGACTTTTATGCTCCGCTCAGACAGGAAGCTGGCGATCCAAGTGCACCGACCTTTTGGAAGTCCGTAAGATGGTAGCTTCGACAGAAGTGCCTTGTGCCAGACCCGATCAAAAGCTTTAGCGACGTCTAAGCTCACGGCCATTGCTTCCCATTTGCTCTCGATGGCAACTGCCCATTGATGCGCGAGATATACAAGAAGATCACCAGCACCACGACCGCGGCGAAAGCCGTACTGGCTGGTCGTTAATAAGTTGGCGATCCTCGAGGTAATCTAAGAGCTGGTTGTTTACCACACGCTCCATCACCTTGGAGAGCAAGGAGGTTATCGCTATAGGCCGATAATTGGACGGGTCTGTACTGTCACCCTTCTTGGGTATGGGGCGAACGCCGGCTGAATCTTCCACAAAGACGGGACTTTACCTGAGTGGTACGAAATTGAGAAGGGGCGCGTTAAGACCGGAGTCAACTCGGGAGCGCACGTCCTGAGCACAATAGCAGGAACGCCATCGGGTCCACTGGACTTCTTGACGTCGCGGGCAAAAAGAGCACGCCGCGCCGCATTTTGCGTGAAGCGAATTTCGGGCATTATGTACTTACACCGTGGGATAGTAGGCGATGAGTTACCCTCGTCGTCAAGAGTTGAGTTCGACGCAAAAAGAGAGCATAGGAGATCAGCTTTCTCTTTAGCGGTATGAGCCAGTGAACCATCAGGCT
>NW_020655666.1:0-18023 GCF_003589595.1 Hyposmocoma kahamanoa | reverse complement strand
TAATCGCTCCCAGGGTAGCACATCTGTCTATTTCTTTCTTATGATTTCGTATGTAGTTCTATCTCGCTCTTGTTAAATGTCAACTAGCCAGCCAGTGATAATAATTAATTAATCGCTCCCAGGGTAGCACATCTGTCTATTTCTTTCTTATGATTTAGTATGTAGTTCCGTCTCGCTCTTTTTAAATGTCAACTAGCCAGCCAGAGATAATAATTAATTAATCGCTCCCAGGGTAGCACATCTGTCTATTTCTGTCTTATGATTTAGTATGTAGTTCCATCTCGCTCTTGTTAAATGTCAACTAGCCAGCCAGAGACAATAATTAATGTTAAAAAAGACTCATCTACCTGTCATGCCATTCCCGTTCAACTTGTTTAGGTCATGATATGAATTTAAGCAGTTTTGCCACGTCACGTGAATTGCATGGAACTTGGCTGAATGCTTCTAAAGCTCATACTAGGCCCCCTGGTCGCTTACCACTTATGCGTCCTGTCACTTGATATCATAAACAAAAAGTTAGCTGCCAACCTGTATGCCTGCTAGTCGTTTCCCTCATTAATGATCCTGTGTTGTCATGTAAGCTTCCCTTTGAATCTACATCTCTTCATTTGAAACAATGTTGCCTTTAAACCTAATTGTGTATTAAAGCTTAATAAGATGTTTTATGTAATTTATTTTTCTGTATTTCTTACTTTCTAAATACGTTGTTTTATTTTTTTTTTTTGTGTTAGTGTTAGTATAAAAAAGTATTTTCATTAACATAGATTTTCGCAAAGTAACACTTGAATCTATTAGTTATTTAATTCGAAAATATCTATGTTATAGAATTATATGTTTGTTATAGAATTCCATAGAACAGCAAAAGAAACCATATTAATAATAGTTTGTTCTAACCAAATTTCCTTCGAACGAAGATGCGATCCGGAACCTTTATGTCATTTTTAACTGATTTTCAAAATGGAGGAGATTTTCAATTCGACTGAAGCGTTCGCTAGCTAAAAATAATTAGTATTGTAAACGTGTATGTTGTAGTTTAAGTTAAAGTCAAACTCAAATAGTCTATATTTCATAGGTAAGCAAATTACACTTGGAATCGTCATACTGAATAAACTCTACTGCTCATTCGTATGGCAGATTCCCCTGAGAAGAATGAGCAAGAAACTCTAGGGGTTACTCTTTGTAAATATAGATTTGAATACACTTATCATTACAATATTTATTTTAAACATCTTAGATCGAGAATACCTGGAAGAGCTAAACGGGTCAAGACCACGGATTTTTGTCATCCAAGTACGCAGAAGTTGTATAACGTTTAGTATAAAGTTTTGGTTTGACAATAGTTTTAAGCCTCGTAAATTTTGAATATCAATCGGAATCTTATTATAGAAGTATGCATTGCCCCTTAAATGAATTTGAGACTTGAATATGAGGACGAATGTCAAGAACAGCTAGTTTATATTCATTCCTCGTATTAATGTTATGTCGGATTCGGTCAGAGTGATTGGAAGATACACGTGCTCTTTTTTTTGCTAAAGATTTTGTTGACCCTTTTCTTACTCTCTGAACTGCGAATTTGTTTATTTCTGTAGATTTCCCATATCTGTGCGTGCCGTTTATTGTGTTGTGTGTGTTTTGCGTGGTGAAGGTAAATTATATGTAGTTTTATGTCTGATATGGAGGTTGAAGGAGGCGGTACTGACCCTCCGGATATATCCGGGGAGTCGGGGCCGCTGCCGCCATCCCCCGACCTTTTTACGTCGATTACTCCTACAATATCTGGTAGTAAACGGAAAAGCTGTATAGCAGAAACTGATAACAGTACCCCAAAAAAACTCGTTACTGAATTTGTAACCCCATCGGCATCTATACAAACCATTTATACGCACCCCAATGCCGAGGAAAAGAAAATTTATTCTACTAATGATAAAGGTCCATTTGTAGTTCAAGTCTCACGTTTGGAGTCTGCCCCAGATAGTGGTTTAACACTAAGACCTGTCAAGTTTGGCCAATTTCTATTCAAAAATAAAATTAAAAATATTATAAATGGCAGCCTGAAGGCTGTTGGTCGCAATAGGCTGTCAATGCAATTTGCTTTAGCACATGAAGCAAACAATTTTGTACAAAATCCAATCCTCGGTCAGGCGGACTACAAGGCTATCATCCCCACCCACATAATTACCCGCATGGGAGTAATCAGAGGTATACCAAATGACCTCACAATGGACGAACTAGTAGAGAGCCTAGTCTTACCTTCAGGAACTGGTGATATCATTAAAGCCCGCCGTCTAAATAGAAAGGTGTCACACAATGATACTACTGAGTGGATCCCCACTCAATCAGTCGTAGTCACTTTCTCTGGCCAGTCCTTGCCACAGCATGTTTACTTGTTTTACTCCTCTCTCCCTGTGGAAAGCTATCTCCTCCCCACCATCCAATGCTTGAAATGCTGCCGCTTTGGCCACGTCAAAGCTCAATGTCGGTCCAAACCTCGGTGCTATAAATGTGCCCAACCCCACTCTGGGGAAACATGTAGTGTAACCACCCCAACATGTTTGTACTGTTCAGCTTTGCACCAATCTAACGACAAAAACTGCCCCGAACTATCAAGGCAAAAGTCAATAAAGCTTGTGATGTCTCAAGAAAAAGTCTCTTACTTAGAAGCCTCTGTTCGCTTCCCGGCCGTCAGACGGTCTTTCGCCGACGTTGCATCTACATCCACACATATACCATCTGACTCATTGTCCTTTCCACAACCCTCCCGTCCAGCCACCACTTCATATAGAAAAACCGTAACAATAAACCAGAAACCAAAGCCACCCCACCAAACCTCAGGCTATGACAACCAAACCCACATGGAATTAATCGCAACTCCCTCTTCCTCTTTACCTAACGGCTCCGCCTTATTAAATAGGTCTAATACACCAGATAATGACAACTTCCTCGATTTACTACTTTCTACACTTTTAAATATCTTATCCCGTTTTGATGACACTGATTTACCGTCCCACGTGCTTAATAAACTTTCCCCTATCGTCAATAAATTTTACAATGGATCTGTACCTTCTGCAGTGGAACTGTCGGAGTGTCAGACCTAAAAAACCTGATCCCATATACCTTATAAATAAATATAAACCCGTTATCATCGTCCTCTTGGAGACGTGGCTGGTTCCGGGATCCTTTTTCCGTATCCCGGGCTATACATGTGTCCGAGAGGATCGTGCAGATGGGTACGCAGGTACTCTAATCTTAATAAAACACTCAATTATTTTCCATAAAATTTCCCTCCCTGACCACAATACTAATGAAATTAATGCTGTTGCAGTCAGGGCTTTTAATATCTCATTCATGTCTGTCTATATTCCCCACCCACATCACTCCCTCATTCCTGAGCTTAATCTATTGTTTTCTAGTATTACCTCCCCTCTCATGATCTTTGGGGACTTTAATAGTCACCACACTGCTTGGGGTTCCTATAAAAATGACACATTCTCCTATCTTTTATTAGACATCTTTGATGAGTTTAATATATGTTTCCTCAACGATGGATCTCCGACACGTAGATCTTTCCCTCTCCAGGATACAAGACGAGCTGTGGACATTACTTTGTGCTCTCCAAGCCTAGTGCCCAGTTCTTCTTGGAGGACTCTTCCATATACTTTCGGAAGTGATCATTTCCCCATACTCGTTTCTGTAACAAGCAGCTGCACTCCATCGAAGCAACACTCTTCTCTATTAAAATTTAACACCTCTAAGGCTGACTGGGACAAGTATGGTCAATGTCTGGATTTAGAGCTACAGTCCCTGCCCAGTGTTGGGGATTTATCTCTTCAAGAAACCTATTCCAGATTTGTAGCATCAATAAATTCTTCCGCAATGGCCTCTATCCCCCTTAAAAACTCACCTCGGAGCCTAATCTCCTCCCCTCCATGGTGGGATCACGAGTGTACTACTATTGTTACTAAACGAAAAGAAGCTGAAACCCAGTATAACAGCTCTATGACCACAAATAACTTTTTACACTACCAGAATGCAGCGGCCCAAGCCAAACGGCTTCTTTCAGAGAAGAAAAAATCTGGTTGGTTGCGGTTTTGCGAAACCATTTCACCCCGCTCTCCTCCTTCTATCATTTGGAAAAACATCAAAAGATTTCGCTGTTCTCAACGCAATAACGATCCCTCCAGCTTCGATCCTTCATGTTGGCTCGATGGTTTTGTGAACAAGCTATGCCCTCCATGGGTCCCCAGTCAAGAGGAGGCTTCTGCATTTGCTGCCGCCTTGGCTTCTCCAGATCGTATGAATGACCCATTCTCGTTCTCAGAACTGCTCCTAGTTTTGGACCAACTTAAGGACTCCTCCCCAGGAGTAGATGGAATACCATATTCCTTCTTGAAAAATGCGAGGACTTCTGCTAAGATGACATTTTTAGAAATTATTAACTCCATATTCCTCTCAGGGTGTCCTCCGGAGGAATGGAAGACGCATGTGGTTATCCCTATTTTGAAACCAGGCAAAAATGCTACAGACTCTTCCAACTATCGTCCCATTGCGTTATCCTCTACCCTAGCGAAAATCATGGAACATCTTATTAAAAATCGGTTGGAGTGGCTCTTGGAAAATAGAGATATTTTAGCTAAAAGCCAGTTTGGTTTTAGGAAGGGTAGCGGCACTATGGATAGCATAAGCCTCCTGGTCTCTGATATTCGCCTGGCCTTCTCAAAGAATGAGTCTCTGATTGGTGTTTTCTTGGATATTTCCGCTGCTTATGATAGTGTGATTCTTCCCCTGCTCAGGCAAAAAATGCATCAGCTGAGCATCCCGGTAAGATTGACCAATTTCATTTTTAATCTCTTCTCGTGTAGGACATGCTTGTTTCGTTTCCAAGGAAACTTTGTCGCATCAAGGAGCGTCTGGAGGGGTCTTCCGCAAGGATCTGTTCTCAGTCCTTTGCTGTACAATATTTATACGTATGATCTGGAGAGATCAGTGAGCGGTTTTTGTAGTATCCTCCAATATGCTGATGATCTGACTATTTATGCCCACGGCTCGTCACTGGATGACATCGGTCTCCGTCTGAATACTGCTTTACAGTACTTAGGCGATTGGCTAACTGACCATGGTCTTTCTTTGTCTGCCCCTAAAAGTGGTGTAGTGGTTTTTTCCCGGAAAAAGTTTACCCCACAAGTTCCAGTCAATATCCTAGACCAGCGTATAACAATCTTTGACAATTTCAAATTTCTGGGGCTCATACTAGATTCCAAATTGACGGGCGTCCCTCATTTAAACTTTATTGCCAAAAAGTGTGAGACTAACATTAATATTCTCCGCTCCCTGTCAGGCACTTGGTGGGGTTCCCACCCATTCTGTCAAAAAATATTGTACAATGCCATAATCCGTAGTCACTTTGACTACGGCTCGTTTTTATTGGAACCGTGTCATAAAACTGCCCTCAATTTGTGGGACAAAATCCAATCAAAGTGTCTCCGTCTCATCATTGGAGCCATGAAGTCTACACCAATAAATGCTCTCCAGGTTGAGTGTGTGGAACCCCTCTCTTTTTAAGAAGGCAGTTTCTCGCTGATAGATTTTTGTACAAGGTGGCGCAACTATCTCCTCACCCTCTTCTGGCCAAGCTTCACGAACTGTCTGATCTAACTAGATCTTCTAAATATTGGCAAATCAAAGATATACCCTGCATTCTTAAAAGTTACCACAAATTTATCAAAATCAATTCTCCCGTTTTCCAATGCGCTAAAAATCCCCTTTTTTCTTGTCTTTATGATGTAATAATATTTAAACCTGAGATAATCTTGGACTTTGGTATTTACAAAGATTCCCCTGCTGCAGACAGACAGTTTAATAAGGCCTTGGCTAAGGACTGGCAGGGCTGGTTGACTATGTATACGGATGCTTCCAAGCTGGCTGCTGATGGTTGTGTCGGTGCGGCTGTATGGATCCCAAAATATGAAATTATTCTGAACTGTAAATGCCCATCTCAGGCATCAATATTCACAGGAGAATCTACTGCCCTACTTGAAGCTCTCAGTTATGTTGAATCTCACAAACTGAACAAAAGTATAATTTTTTCAGACTCAAAAAGCTGTTTACAAGCTATTCTGGCAAACCAATTTGTTAGTAAAAGTAAATTCCATAATATCCTGAAGATCAAGGAGGTCTTGTATCAATGCCATAGTAATAACATTCAGGTTGTATTGGCGTGGATTCCAGGTCATAGCGGGATCCAAGGCAATGAAACCGTAGACATATTGGCGAAAAACGCTATCCAAACAGGTTGCCTTAATCATTATAGGACATATACCTATGACCTCCTGCCTTTAGCTACCAATGATATGTTTTCCTCATGGAGCAATGAGTGGAATAAAATCAAGCTTATCAAGGGCAAGTACTATGCTGATATCCAAATAAGTATCCCCAAAAAACCTTGGTTTTCTAATCTTAAAGGATTCAGTAAATCTGTAACTTCTACGATATGCCGACTTCGCCTTGGTCATGCCTGCACCCCGGTCCATCTGGCAAAACTTAGAATACGGGATAACTCAATTTGTGAATGTGGCCTAGATGAAGGTACCCCAGACCATATATTTTTCAGCTGCCCTTCCAGAACTTGTTCCATCTACGATAGTCTTCCACCGTCCATTCCGCGTCCCGTAAATTTCCAGTTTCTGCTATATGTCTTTTCAAATCCTCTACTGAAATTAATTACTGATTTTATTAGTATTAACAAACTTAAATTATAACACTATTTATTTTTATTTTATTTATATCATTAATGGTGATGGTACCTATATTGTGTCGTGTTGTATTGTTTCAGAATTGGAATAGACTAAAGAGCAGCGTTAAATGTTTAAACATTGGAAAATAAATAAAAGTGTAACTCCCATGACTGACTAGACATTGGCAAAATTCTAAAAGAGAAGCCATCCTTCTTTTTAAAAATAGAAAAAATAGAATGTTATGTCTGTCACTATTAATATTTGTCATAACATGTTGTGTTTATGATGGTTTGATCAAGAATGACTAAAACTCAGAACTGTCCAGTATTTTATTTCTATTTCATATTATATTCCCATAATCGAGATAGTCCAGGGATGACACGTTACTTATTTCTGCCGCCAAGCAGTAATTTGAGCATTACTGTGTATCTTGGTTTGGAAGGTTAAAGGTGCTGGTGAAATTACAGGCACATGGGACTTGTTAACTTATGTCTCAGGGTGACGGACGTAGTGGAAGAGCTCGTAAGATCTTTGGCGATTTAAAGATCTGAATGCCACTTCAACTGTTATGGATAGTAGTGTAGTTTACCAACGCCGTTTAATAACGCCGCATAGGTATCCCCATCACAGAATTAAAACTCTCTTTTCGACGCCAATTCGCAGGACAGCAGCAGGGCAGTAGTTCACCAGTTCCTCGTCTATGCACCTTATATAATCATCTTAGCATTAATATCAATAACCTAGATATATTCCAAGATTCCTTGATTAAATTCCGTAGGTCTATCACGTCATCGTGACCTATTTTCGGTAACCTATTACAAATTCGAATTTTTTTCCGAAGTAATGTTTGTTTCAATTTTCATTACCGAAAACCGAAACCGTTGTTCTTTCAAGATATGTTGAATGTTTACCGCACAGACACGATTAGATTCGGTTAAGTTAATTTAGATTTAAAAGAAAAAACATTTTCCTCTCAAAATTACTTTCGAGGTTATGAAAATTCGACTCAACGTTATTTCTGGAAAAAGTCATTTCGGAGTACTGATAGGTAACCTATTTTTCTTTTTTTAAGCTTTAGTCGCAGAATATGTAGTGTTACACTTTAGGTTTATTTATTTTGTATCTTTTTGTTTACTATCAAAATGTATTCTTATATACGAGTCCAATACGCATCCATTACGGACTATTTCATTGTGTCCACTAATTTACTTGCAAGCTGTGTTCGTCTGTGTAAAATTGTGCAATAGTATAATACTTGCCCCTGCAATAGTAACAAATCATAATATTGTTGTAACAATTGTTGATGAACCTTAATAAATAAATAAAATAAAACAAAGCACCCTTGATAAGAAATTTAAAATAAATAAAAAATTTTGCCATCTCCTGAAAAATATCACTCTTTACAAGATATCGAAAGGCATCGAAATTGTGACAATCTTTGCCCGTTTCGTTGCCTGGTATACTGTTTATGGCACCTACAGGTGTTAGGTTCATGTCAAGGCCTCTCATCAACGCCGCCCTCTGTTGTTCGTACCGGACACATTCCAGTAACAACTGACCCAGGTCTTGAAAAGTGTAAACAACTTCCCAAATGACCCCACTTTACTATCGCAAATGTCTATAGGCGGGGCGGTTCCACTTTACTTCAAGTAAACAGTCGCTTGAATAACATAAAAAAGGTTATAATGCAATATCTGTCAAAAATATAAACAAGGGCAATAGCAATTATGGCAAAAAGCTACTTGGTATATAGTAGTTTCCAAATTCACTATGAAAAGCACGCTATTATGTACATAAAAGATAACTTTGATATACGAAATCAACCCCTTCCACACCATTACCTTCGGCAATCACTCCACAGGGCCCAAAAATACCTTTTTGTTTTAAAGTATCTTGAAAAAAATACCTTAGATAGTCCCTAAAGTTTCCTGGAAAAGTTCTAAAAGTATAATAAGACAACTAGCGTTAAAAAGTTACAGCCTATAAGTTTTTATATGCGCAATAACCATTTGCAGTGAATATGATTCACCTTGGATCAAATACTAACTTTGAAAATAAATATACTACAGACCTTTTCCTTGTTTTCTATTTGTTTATTTATTTATTTAACAACAGACTACAATGGTGTGAATCCGAATAGTTCAAACAAGGAAGTTCTTATATAAGCATATATTAGTGAACAAATTTAACATTTGAGCAAATTAACGTCTGAACAATAGAAAAATTATATTCTTATGATCAGAATCCAGGCAAAACGGCGCGTGCGTGACAAGTCATACTTATCGCCACAGTTTTCAATATGGGGTTTGGGACTGTCCTGCTGCCAGCAGAGCATCGAGGTAGGTATTCTTTTTGAAAGAAAGAAAACAAATTTATTTGACAAGTTTATTTACTAAGTTTATTTGTCAAGCAGAACCTATAATGTAAGCATTATAGCATTTTGGTTTTGAAAGGTATGGGTAGTGGTGAAACCCAAAGCACATTGGACTTTGCAACTTATGGTCTCACAGTGACAGCCGCAGTGGCGGTGCCCCTCGGATCTTTGCTATTTAAAGCTCTGAGTATCACTGCAACTGTTACGGACAGACGTGCGCATGAAACATTATTTACAAACGGAAAAGAGCCATGCTTTAGCTATTACGTACCTATAAGTAAACATCGCGGAATCGTTGAATTAACAATAATATTGTGTGTTTAAACGCAGTTCTTCTCTACTCCATTTCGGTAGATGAGCCTAAATGCCCTTTAATCCAGTTTTAAAAACTCTGGGCGTTAGCGGTGAGAGCTAACAGGTTAAATTCCCGGGAGTTCTGGTTTGCACCATAGTTATTTTCGTACTCATTACGAATTTCTTAGTTTGACAAAGAAAGAAAGAAACATTTATTCGGCTATTCACAAACAAACAATAATAATTATTATTCATATACAACAAGAAATTTAAGATAACGCAGCGATTAAAAACAAAAGATTTTTTTACATCACGTGACGGAACGAACAAGTCGTGCGCCTGATGGTAAGCGACATGCCTATCCATAACAGTTGCAATGCACTTAGAGCTTTTATGTAATCGCAAAGATCTTAGAGGCACTGCCACTGTGCCCGTCGCCTCTGAGACATAAGTTGACAACTCTCATGTGCCAATAATTTCACCAACACCCTTAACCCTCATTACTGCTTAGCGGCAGGATTAGGCATGGTATTACTTAAGTACGCATTACAATGAAGCAACCAAGAACGTCGTGTTATCCTTGCCTTCGCCAAGTCATTTAAGTTACCCGACTTCATGTCGTTGAGTTTGATTACATGATGTCTAAAATCGTATTAACCGTTTGTTTTGAGCGCGTGAGAGCTCTTGTTAAAAATTTTGTTATCCCGTACTTTGGTTCTAAGCTGCTTGTCTGCTAAGTAGCCTTGCTTAATTAAGTATTTTCTTCAATCAAGCAATTAAGAAAATTGGAAACGATATTATTTTTTCGCATTTCAATCGCGTATATTTGTTACTATTTGCAGATTACGTTTTGGTCATAAATATTTCAATGAACACTTACATAGAATGCACACGATCTCCTCTCCGTCGTGCACTCCCTGTAACTACTCCAACCAAATAATCATATATTTTTCGATTGCCCACAAAAAGGTTACATGTGCCTATAATTTGCTCAGCACCATTTCTCTTGGCAATTCTCCTTCAGCTGCATATCAATGATACATTAATTCCAGGTATCTTTGCGTACGCTGATAACGGCACAATTGTAGATAGGTACTTGACCAATGCAAGGTTCCTTCATCATCATCCCACCTTTTTATCAGACTCTTTTCTGGTTCCTGGCAACTTACTTTTAAAATTTTTAACTATTCCCGAATTTCTTTTTTATATTCACTCTTTTTAAGTTGGTTCAATTCGATGAAACTAACATTAAAATTGTGGAAACGAGAGGGTACACGCCCTTAAATTATCACCTTCGTTTCCAAATCTTCACGCCGTTTACAATTAAAATAGAAGATATATAGGCCCTTTTGAGGTGAATATTCTGTATTATGTTTGGTCTCCATTTTATTTAAGATGCTATGTTATTTAAAAGAAAACAATCCTTATGAATATATATCGCAATACTATTACAATAGCGTTGTAACTCAAAATATGTGAAATTTAATATTATTATCATTACTGAACGTAAAATTTTATTCTCTACACGTCAAAAAAACCGTCGTTAGAATATTGTAAGAAATAATCAAAAGATATCCACTTAACTGAAAATGAGACACTCTTTATGTGAGCTCAAATTCTCCATATTCTTCTGGCCAAAATAATTCATATTCAAAAATATGAAATTATTTTTTCCATTTTATTTTTAAATATATTTGGGAAATTGTTTGTGTCTATAATAAACTATAACATACATAAATTTTAATGATTTCTTGCGGGAAGTGAGTAATTCGTTTTACATCAATTCTGAGAAAGTCCACTTTTTGAGTTAATACACAATTGAATTAATCGTGCGACATAGTCCTCCTTATCGATTTCGGTAACAGCGACCCTTTGAGATTATTTCCTAGCGTGTGCCCTAACATGACTCGCCATACCGAACTTTGTCTTAAATGCCCAATCACATACAAAGCAATAAAGTTGACCTGCGGAGGTGAAAGTATATGTATAGGAGGGCCTAGGTCTCTCTTTATTTTCGATTTTTCGATTCGCGTTTGTTCGAATGTTTTTACATTTTTATGGATAATAGACCGCCAAGACGACCTATGTGAAGCGAGCCCCTCCCAACCTCATGGATCAATGGCGCAAGCGTGTAGATGTCTCTTGAGCACATCCTTATAGCGAAGATGTTGACCACCATGCTTCCGTCATCTCGGAGTAGAATACAACTTTAGGCAAACGGTGGTCCTCCATGCGAAGGACGTGCCCGCACCACCTGAATTGACACTGCATTATTAAAGCTTCTGTACATGCCGCAACGACACAGGATCTCCGTATTGGGGATGCTTATCCAATGCAATGGAGATCATTATCATATTTGGCAGGTTTGATTCCCGGTTCAGACAGACGTTTATTTAAATATCTTTGAATGCAGTTCGAACTGTTTTTAAAACCAAAATTAGATTTTCTATTTCATTCCTTTCGCTAAGGGTAGGCTACAGTACAAACGGAGAAAGAACAAAAAACACACCGAGCCTGAGACTCCATCAATTTATTGCATAAAAAAATATTTTTTTTACTTCAAGATCACAGAAAGGACATTATGGCACCATGTCTCTTCACAGGTGTAAATAATCGCTTCTCCCATACACCCCCGGGAAAAGTGGATAAAAGCCTTTTAACTCTCCCACACCTTTGGCGATAGGCGAACGGGATCATAGGGTTGTCAAAAATAACGTTCGTGTTTCTGATCCTTTAGTTACAGATTAGAGTTAATAAATCGCACTTGACAACTAACATAGTATTATCTCAAAAATGGCGTTACATTATATTTTATCTCAGAATTGCGTTATATTAATAATTTATCTCCAAAATTACATCATAAGATTTAATTTCAAAGTGACGGGACAATACTGTCGCTTTGAAACTAAATAGGTAATATTAACATAAATTAAAGCCATTTTGAGATATTACTATGTTACTTATCATGTGCGAAATGTATTATGATTTAAAATAAACAATTCTGTTCTATGTAAAAATAAAAGAACCATCCTTTATCTGTATTAAACATATTTAGTAATACAACACAACAATCAAAAGTAATAATAAAATGTAAGTAGATTGATCAATAATAATGTATAATAAAGTAGATGGGTAATAATGGATAATAATCGACTAGTCCAATCATAGAAATAAATGGAGAAAAGTTAGACCTTGTTAATAAAGCTGTCTTTTTTGGGAGTGACCTTAGATAGTAAACTTTAATGGTTTCCAAATATATCTTCCTTAGCCAGCTGATTAAGCTGTGCTGCATACGCAGTCCGTAGAACACGTGAGCTTGCCGATGTTGCTACTGCTAGACTAATTAGTTACTTCCATAGTATAATGTCCTACGGGATTCTCATGTGGGGTAAAGCCGCAGATATATAAACCATATTTGTGTTGCAAAAACGAGCGATTCGTTCTGTGTACCGTTTAGGTTCTAGGGTTTATCTCAGAGAAAAGTTCAAGGAGGCTGGTATCGTGACTGTGGCATCCTAGTACATTTACTCAAATATTTTGTATGCCCCTAAAAATATACATAATTTCATTATGAAAGAAGATATCCATAATATTAACCTTAGAACTAAGTCCAAACTCATGGTACCACGATTTCGTTCAACTAAGGTAAACGATTCTTTTATGGGGAACTGGATACAATAAGATTCTGGATAATATATTAAGATTATCGTTTCCTAAGTTTAAAACTTACATTAAAAGTATTTTAATTGAAAAGTCATATCATAAAACTGAAGGGTATATGTTAGGTAAAGAAGTATGGAAAGACAAGAAGAGTCTAGATTCCACACAATTATGATTCAAAGTGTATTCCATAGCATTTAAGTTTATTTGAAAAGAGCAATCCCTAGAGTTTCTTGCTCGTTCTTCCCATAGAGGTCAGCGCAGTGAACGAACAGTAGCTTAAAAATGACGTTTTCAAGTGCAAAAATATTACCTATGGAATAAATGACTAGTTGACTTTGACTTTGATAGATAGATAAGCTCTTTATTCAATAATATCACACAAATACAGACTAAATATACAAAAAATAAAAACATTTTATGACTCTGACAGCATATGCCTAAGTTCCCTAAGGCGCTAGTTTTCACTCAGAACTGCCGGCTAGATTGCTGATTGCTGAATAGTGGACTGCTACCCACCTTACCAACGCGATGTACAACGCGGTTACTAATAACGATGATGCTGATGAAATACTTACTTGTTATTACATTTTCTGCAGTTATTATTTATTTACAATAAAATGAAAATTATAGGAAATGAAACTATTTTTGCGGATCTAGTAGTAAAATTTAAACAAAGCAAAGACACAAGTGTGCGCGTTTACCGCTGAAAAATCCCCATTCATAATAGCGCCAAAGTTCCAGAACACTGCCCTTACCATCTCAAAGAGTATTGGGATACTTGGAGTCGACATCACGAGCGAAATCCAGTTCCGGAGTCATTTGGAGAACAAAGCCAAACTGGCTTCAAAAAGCTCGGAGTGCTCAATAGATGCGAAGCAGTACTTTTCTCCAGGTCACCGACTTTTGTTATATAAAACACAAGTACGGCCCCATATAGAGTATTGCTCGCATCTCTGGGCAGGAGCTCCCAAATACCAACTTGATCCACTTGACTCTAGCCAACGTAGGGCTGTTCGTATTATCGATGATCCCAAACTCACAGACGGTATGGAGCCCCTTAGCTTACGGAGAGACGTTGGCTCTCTGTATGTGTTCTACCGTCGGAAATGAAACTATTTTTCCGGATTTAAATCGCGTATATTTGTTTTTTCAAACAAACCGACGTTTCGGGCCCTTTACAGGTCCCATGGTCACGGTTGACCATGGGATGGGATGGGTTTGTTTGAAAAAATAAATATACGCGATTTAAATCCGGAAAAATAGTTTCATTTCCTATGTGTAACAATCGCGAAAACCTAAGAACTCGATATGTTCTACCGTCTTTATAATGGGGAGTGCTCTGAGGAACTTTTCGAACTGATGCCACCGTCTCGTTTCTGCCATCGCGAGTAGAGTCCATCCCCACATCTTAGATGCCTGGCATTGTAAGACCACACGGGCATCTCGTTCGTTTCTTCCTCGAACCTGCAAGGTGTGGAATGATCTTCCTCCTTAAGTATTTCATTTGCGCTATGACATGGGGTTCTTTAAAAAACGTGTTTACAGGGCTCTCAGAGTCTAGCAACGCATAGGCAGCTCACCTGATGTTGCAAATGTCCATGGGTGACGATGACCACCTCCCATCAAGTGGCTCGTCGGCTCGTTTGCCTCCTTCTTTCCATAAAAAAAAATCTCATTCGCGTATGTTTCCTTATCTCGACTAAGGGACCTATAAAAGAAATTTCTTGTATAAAAAAAAACCTACCTCAAAAGTTTGTCGAATTGCGTCTATTTGCAAAGTTTTATTGAAATCGGTTAATGGAAAGTGAGTGCAATCCAATAGACCGGATTCATGTATTCTTCATTAAAAAGGGATACAACACTTAAAGTAAACAATACGAATACACTATAAATAAAAAAACAATACAAATTTGAACATGTTTAAGTCGTACAGTACAGTCGCCAGACAAGTTAACTCCTCAACTAAGGAAAAACTTGTATTTTAGGAGTTAATGGTTCTTCGCTCAGAAGACATGTAGAAAAGAAAAGGAAACAAGAATCTATCTCATGGTAAAGTAATTATAAGTAGCATACATATGAATCGTACCATACGCACATACGTAATGTCTAAAGTAATAATATAAACAATAAAATAAAAATAATAATAGAACAAAATAAATAACATAAAACAATACAAAAACATAATTCATTAGAATAGATTATAGAGATACTCTAACACCAAAGTAACCTTAAATATACATCCTATTTTTTTTTACATAAATTTAATTTTATTCTTCTATTTTTAATAATCCTCAGATTGATTTTAATTTTGAGTTAACAACCATTTCGTTAACTTAAGTTTAACTTCAAACTTATTTAAGTTAAATACCGACAACTTTCTGTTAATCAAATTATACAATCTGGAGCTCATAGCATTATACTGTCTTTGAGCAAAAGCTGTCCTACATACTGCGACGCTGTGACCTGCTTGATCGTCATGCCACCTTTTTATTTAAATTTCTTATTTTATTCTCACACTCATATTTAAATTCAAATTTTGAATTGTTCCATTCTTTTGCCTCCCTTTCCGATTTTGTTTCGTTCCATCGGCACTCCCTGCCCGATCGCGGTAGCGAACATATCTCATCCTATCTTTTTGAACCTTTTACTAGTTATATTTACACTGTTTACATTTTAAAGACCATATTATTATTGTTAAACCTGAATAAATACCTATAATACGGGACTTTCAACTTTTGAATTACTAAACTTACTAAGTAAGATGTATGGAGGCTGCGGAGGCTACTCGAACTACTACATTCGATCCAACAGGATATAACGCCGCCACCAGCACCTGCAGCGCTTCTGCAATACAATACTCGGACAGACCAAAGCCTTTGAATGCTTATTGGCAGTTATTTTATTATAAGGTAATTCAGAATGTGTATGCAGTATGAGTCGGAGTACAAATAATTGACGAACAGTCAAAACCCCACATTCCATGTAGAGTTTTAGTTGTTTGATAGCAACGAAAATTCGAAAACGCAGTCATACACACACGCACGAACACACACACAAGTACACACATACACCTACGTATTATACGTTATTATAATAGTTATTCTCATATCAGTTGTTGCACTTATAACTTTTCATATTTCTTTTACTTTATTAAATGTAGTGTACGCATCCTTTATTTTTAATTCATATACGTCTTATTTTATCTTTTTATTTATTTATTGGTTCAGCAACAGCTTAACATAATTAACATTTACATATATTATTAAAATAATACACGACTAGTATGTGAGCTAATTACAGCCGAACACAGCATTGTCATAATCACTTAAAAATAACAATTAAAGTAATAAACTATACACATTAAAAACTATATACGTATCTTACGACTTTGTATAGAAGAGATGCTGTAATACTCGTGCATTGTCATAAACGTCTTGCGTGATAACTACGACACAGGCGTGGTCAAGTGTGGTTATCACATAAATCGACTCATCCGTAGAACAAGACTACTTGTTTTCAGGACATATTACATTTCGTTCGTTCTTCTTCGCTGTAGATGTCAGATCGACCGTTGTTCCATTTTATATTTCCAAAACGAAATAAGATATATAAATTCTCAAAACACCTTTACACAGGTCTTAGTTTGAATAACGAAATTATTTTCGTAACGTACTTATTCTCTTTTTGCTAACAATCACATCGGACTTTGTTCTTCGGATGAGTCGAAATATACCATAATCTGATAATAAAAGTATCTATTTTTTAGTAATCTCGATGCCTGAAATTTGCTAACCTTAGAGGCTAAATATTTTCTTCAAACTTGAATGGAACCATTATTGAGGTACCTACCCCCCTTCCAACAAAGAAAGTAACATCGAAATCGATAGTTTTCTTTTTCAAATGTTAGAGTAATCACGTAAAATGCAAACAAAACAATACAGTCAAATTGAGAACCTCCTGTGTTTTGCAAATCGGTTAAAATAATCACGAAAACCTAATAACCCGATACATACAATTATGACAAATAAATTCTGACCACTTAGAATTATATATATAATAAACAATCTACTTTCTCAGCTTACTCTATAATGTGCTCTATGACCCCCGCAATCCTTCATACCTTAAGGATCGTTTTTGCTTCCTCGGTTCGGATCACAACCGTGAACTGAGATCTCAAATGGATAACCTGCTGAAACCTCCTTTCACCCGCTCAGAGTACTTTAAAGACTCCCCTACTATTAAAGCTGCACTGTTATGGAACGAAAACCCGGTTGAAATCCGACATTCTAAACCGCTTCCTATATTTAAAACTGGATTGCGTATCTTCTGGCTCGATCTTAGTCTGCAACTTAGTCTGTATATGTAATAGTATATATATATACATATTCATATGTGTAAATTAATAAATATATGTAGGTATATAATATTATGATCGCTTATTATTTCATAATATAATAGTGTATATTTTTAATCACGCATTTAAATTTTTATCACTGGCACTTATTATTATCTCAGTTCAGTTCCTCTGCCTCAAAGGTTGTCTGGAAGAGATCGCTCTCAGCGATAAGGCCGCCTTTGCCCACATTAATTCTAAGTTTTCCATGTACTGTTTTTGTTTTGTGTGTGAACAATAAGGTGTACTATCTATCTATCTATCTACTTTGTTGCAACTGATTGTGGACAGCCCTACAGTAAAATGCCACCCACGCACAACATTAATAGAATTTTCCCAATATGTCAGACTGGAGTGAATATTTTTGAGTAAGAATATTAAAGATAATTTACTCAATAATTAGTCCAAAGGCAGCTCTCTCACAGCACCATTGCATTTCCCATTTTTATTTTATTTTAAAGGTACATTTATCGGAAATATTGTAACTTAACATATCGCACTGCTATTGCAATAGTGTTGTAACTCAAAATATGTGAAATTTAATATTATATCATTACTGAAAGTAAAA